>NC_066526.1:7400164-7455164 GCF_024679095.1 Eriocheir sinensis
CCTGACAGGCGGAGGTTCGAGCCCCGCTTAAGCCGGGATTTTTCCGCTGACAAGGAGAGGTTACTGTTCCCTCTTGAACAAGGGGGATGGAGTTTGTGGTGTGATGAGGTCTTGGCAGTACCCAAGGATAACGAGCATGCTCTTGTCGGGAGGGTAGGACATATAATGGTGATTGCGAGTCCAACTCGTGATCAGGCCATGGTGAAGTACACACACACACACACACACACACTTATAATGTCCATTCGGCACTATGCATCGGCGGCGAGGCAAACCGCGCCCCAGCTCAGGGTCGGATCAGTGCTTTGCCTTCCCAGTGCGGAAGGAGGCGACAGAAAGTTGGTTGTTGTACAAAGCTGACTAACAGAAACAAAACTGTCAAGATGCCACCAAAAACTTCCCGTTATTCAAAATGAGTATAAGCTGAAATATGATTAGATTTGATATAGATGAATGTAGAAATGTCGCTGGATATGACAACTTAGTTATCGCGTCACTAACCTGACAGCGCAATAGTCGTCCATATCCTTGAAACTGATAATGCGCCTTCCTTTAAACAAACGTAACATTGTTATATCGTCGGCATGCACTGGGTTAGCGACGACCGGTAGGGATGAGTCACCCCAAAGCCACAATCAGGCAGATTTTGATGCAAGATGCCACTGGTCAGACGAGGTGTGGCACTAAGTAAGATGCAACGGATATAATCTGACACACGGGGACACAGCCGGGTCAGTGGACCATCACCAGCGGGGGTAGAGGTGCTGCTTTCCACTAAACTAAGGAAACTATTCTGTCTGGTAACTGCGGACCCCCACTCACCTGCTGCCAGGAATACGGACAAGCGTGGCAAGACTCCTTTCTATAGCTTCGGGTTCCATGTAGATTCGGTATGACTGAGTGAGCGGATCACTCAGAATAAAAATTATTGCAACGAGCTATTTCCTGCCCGTATTTTTCGACGCTGCGGTCATACACTGTAAGAGAATTTGTATGCAAGGCTGCGGCTTCGATTCATTTTTGATGGCGTCACAGAGTCGCGAATGCAAAGTGCACGCCGTGACTTGTGTCTTTGGGTTGAATGAGTGGAAATGACAGGAAGCATTTTGTCTTTCGTGGGCTTCCAGAGCACTTCAATAACCTACCGAATACAATGAGTCTCTTGGTTTGATATTCGAAGACTTTCGGACAAAAAAAAAATCTATGAGACGAATTCTTCAAGTTCGACTAAGCAAGGCTACAGTAAGGTAAAGTTGGGGGTACACTCTTATACGCCAAGCTGCGAGTAGCCTCGGTGCTCATCTCCGTCTCATTGTCCACTGAATATGTGGTGAATAAGAACTTACGCGGGGACGCAAGGTAAATGTGACATTCATAGATACAGTGCTTATAAAAAAAATAATCTTTAATAAAAAAAAAGCATGCAAAAGAACTAGAGGGCAGAATGAAACACCCGAGATACATTATATGATATATTTACACCACTTCCACGTGACCTTACACACGAGCGAGGCAAGTGACAACGGCTGACACAAAGCAGCGTTGCAGAACCTTGTTTAGCCTTTGTATCGACCTGAAGCCCGAGAGTCTTAATGAATCAGTCAAACAGTAACACTTACCTGTTTAGATTTAGGACTTTCCGGCGCAGCCAAGTAAGATCCAGCACAACGCGGACGCTGTCACTACCTTTGTTCGTTCAAGACTAACTGTACGGCAGCTGCAACAGGCCTGGCACTCTTCTTGAGGGTTTCTTGAACAATAATTTACCCTCTTTAAGTGCAGTCCAAATTACACAATTAACGGTAATTGCTAAAAATAACATTAAATCTGATAAAATCACAATGCTTTCATATATTGTAAAATAATTACATTAAATAAAACTTCAGACAATAAAATTTCTTCGAGCAAATTATGGCATTACTTGGGTACAGCACAACACATACATTACTGTTGTGGTGAGTACTGAATATACACGCGCTGAAACATATATTATAAACTACATTTTAAATTCCAAGTTTAGGGGGCCAACTTTGACATGTACACTATACCTTCCCGGGGACTTAATTAAGATTTATTCTCCAATCAAACATTTTATAGCCTTGTGAGGGAAGGGTCCACTTGGCGGGAGTTGGAGTTAGACACGCGTGCATGCGGTAGTTATTACAGATCCTCAGCAACAAGTTAAAGCTCTCTGCATTCATAAAGAGTCCTATTGAGGGAGAATCACTCGCCAACATAATCGATGACACTACTTCGCGCCTCACCCAAGTAGTATAAAATGACTAAGCCCTCAGCTTGTTAGAAAAATATAGACTATTTGTTTATATTTTTTTCCCGCTTACCAGTAACGGCTACCTAAATGATATCTTGAGGCAGGGTTCTGCAAAATATGGGATGTGAGTCAATACTGGGGTGTGACAGACCATGCACTCCTTTGCCTCCACTTCTCCAAACATACTATGGGCCACTTTCACAGTTCGACATGACGGGTTAGTAAACCTCCGAACCAATACCAAAAACTTCGAGAATTCCTTTCGTAGTGTTTTGTGTTCATATAATGTAACTTCAGAGATTTGAGGACACTAAGCAGGAAATCTCTTGAGTACCTGGTCTTGCATCGAAAACCTAACCATTATGGATTGTGTAAGACTGAAGAGTTTGGTTCAAGTGATTACAAAGCCACTGTGTTGGACCGTGAGATCGACTCATGGATAAGTAAATACCAGCCGGCGGGAGGTACAAAATAAAAGAGGTCGTGAGGGTAATACTTATAATAAATATGGGAGGCAACAAGGAAACTCTGATGGACACGGATTTTAGGGGGAAGATGGTATTAGAAGGTGTCGTGATGGTAATGCTTAGAATAAATATGGAAGCCAACAAGGAAGCTCAGAACACGGATTTTAGGGGGAAGATGGTATTAGAAGGTGTCGTGATGGTAATGCTTAGAATAAATATGGGAGCCAACAAGGAAACTCAGAACACGGATTTTAGGGGGAAGATGGTATTAAAAGGTGTTGTGATGGTAATGCTTAGAATAAATATGGGAGCCAACAAGTAAACTCAGAAGAATACTGATTTCAGGAACAAGATGAAGTAAAATAATCTGGAAAAGTGCGATATTTTAAGCCGGGCGACGGAACAATCAGCAATATTACAACCTATCCATAAGAACTTAAAGTGCTCGTGGCAGGGGTTTTTTTGTGTGTGTTTGTGCGTGTGTTTGCTTGTTTGGTTTGTTAGAGTGTGTGATATGATGCTAAAATTATTCGGTGCAGTAATTATAAGTGACATCATAATCGTGTTGTGAATGACTTCCCTTCACTTAAATCATCCTCATTTCGGAGCAGGACTACAAGAGCGTATGGTAACGTGGCTTATACTTTGCGTTTTTAGGTACAGTCCCGGAACCACATTTGTCAAGGCTTTCGTAGAGGTTATGGGTATTTCTACGGGTAATTGTATGAGCATAGTGATAGTCTAACAAGGTCTTTGCACCGTGAACGTAAAAAAAAGAAAATAAATAAATCCTTTGAGGCCTTGGGAAATAGTTGCTGTGGGAGTCAAAAGCGTCTGAGAATACGGGTCCTGAAGTGCCAGTTGCGTGAGGAGACCGACACTTCCTTAAAAGAGACCCGCCTTCTTCTTCAGGTTGATCCGCTTCCACTGCGGCAGCTTGTCGTAGGTGTCGCGGTCCATGCCAAACACCGCCTTGAAGTCAGCCTCGCTCAGGAAGTCCTGCGGGGGCATAAACAGGGGCGGATTAACCACTAGGAAGACCATGGAAATTCATGTATGTATTCAGGATGGGACGTCTCACGATCTTGGGATATCTCATGACACCACACCGGCAAGACGTGCGGCCCTGCTTTGTTTATCACCGCATGTTCCCGCTTCCTGTCATTATTGTTCTCACTTCTTGATAGTGTCCCGCGGCGCATAAATCAGGTTGTTAGTTTCAATAAATTGCTAAAAATGATTACACTGTCTTTTAAACCCCTTTTGTTCTGTTTCTGTTTCTTGAGTGATGGCGAGCATGAATTACAATGGCCCCTGCTTTAATTACAGACAATCTCTCTCTCTCTCTCTCTCTCTCTCTCTCTCTCTCTCTCTCTCTCTCTCTCTCTCTCTCTCTCTCTCTCTCTCTCCTCACCTCTTTGTTCTTGGGGTCGACCTCCGGCGGCAGCTTCTCGGCATCCTTCACCTTCAGGATCTGCAGCGGGTAGGTTCGTTTGCCGCGGCCTGACCCCGACGAGAACGATGACGTCACAAGCACCTGGGCCCCCGGCGCCGCCTCCTCCAGCCGCTCGCAGATGTCCTCGTACGTCATGTTATCCTGGGGGCGAGTCAGGGTTCGAGAAGTGGGCCGTGATTCACAAAGCGTTAGCGACATAGTTTGCGGCGTCAACAATACATCGGCATCCACAAAAGCCGCGGTCATAACTACTATACATCGTTAATCGCTTTATCGTCGGAATTCACAAAACATTCATGACGTCACGATCCGATAAATATTATGTTGTTAAACGTCTCGGCACCTCAGTTCGCCTGTTGGAAAAGCCTCTCCTAAAAGTTGATGGGACTTTCGTGGCTCTGTATATAAAACCACTCCAAGAAAACGTGACGATACAGACTCCTCACTAGATGTTGAACACATTGCAAACCTACAGTGGGTAAATTACTTTTCTTTATTTCATTGTTTACAACCCACACTGATTCTGTGTTTGTATTTCTCTTTATTGCGTAGCAGACGAAACATTATGACGCTTCCTAAACACAATGGTACTCCACTATCTGACCTTCCTAGATTCCTCCTCTGTTCTAGTTTTATGAGTGAGTGGCTTACTCTAAGATGCGCGTAGCCTCAGTACTCGCCTGCATATCATTGGGCCTTATTTTTTTACAGTAAAGAAAGCAGCTCAAGGGCAAAAAGTAAATAAAAAAGAGAAAAGCCCGCTAAGTGATGCTCCTGTTAAACAATGTAGAGTCTATGGTGTTCTCTTAACAATAAAGGAAACAGCTCAAGGTCAATCAACAAAGAAAAAAAAAGCTCACTAGTCGCTGCTCCTGCACAAGCAAACAGGAGTAGTGTCCAAATGGTAAGCCAATTTCGGATGAAGAGATGTCCTGATACTCCCCTCGTGAAAGAAAAACCCGGTAGAGAAGTTTGGATACTCCCATCTTGAAAGAACCTATTAAGGGGCTCTCACACATTCCCGGTCCCGGTCGCGACCGTCCCCGATGACTCCCGATAAGCCGGTCGCCGGTCGACCGGCTGTAAGATCGGGGATTGTCGGCGGCAGACCGCCGGTCGACCCCCGGTCGACCCTGAGGACCGTAGACGCAGCCGACAACCGCCGGTCAACTTTAAAATTTTCAAAGATATCGGCGATGCTCCCGGTCGACCGGCGGTGTGGAAAAATGTCTTGAAATAACCCATTAGAGGTGTCCTGATATCCCCCTCGTGAGATAACCCATTAGAGGTGTCCTGATATCCCCCTCGTGAAATAACCCATTAGAGGTGTCCTGATATCCCCCTCATGAAATAACCCATTAGAGGTGTCCTGATATCCCCCTCGTGAAATAACCCATTAGAGGTGTCCTGATATCCCCCTCGTGAAATAACCCATTAGAGGTGTCCTGATATCCCCCTCGTGAAATAACCCATTAGAGGTGTCCTGATATCCCCCTCATGAAATAACCCATTAGAGGTGTCCTGATATCCCCCTCATGAAATAACCCATTAGAGGTGTCCTGATATCCCCCTCGTGAAATAACCCATTAGAGGTGTCCTGATATCCCCCTCGTGAAATAACCCATTAGAGGTGTCCTGATATCCCCCTCTTGAAAGAACCCATTAGAGGTGCCTGATATTTCCCTCGTGAAAGAACCCATTAGAGGTGTCCTGATACTCCCCTCGTGAAAGAACCCATTAGAGGTGTCCTGATACTCCCCTCGTGAAAGAACCCATTAGAGGTGTCCTGATAAACCCCTCGTGAAAGAACCCATTAGAGGTGTCCTGATACTCCCCTCGTGAAAGAACCCATTAGAGGTGTCCTGATACTCCCCTCGTGAAAGAACCCATTAGAGGTGTTTTGATACTCCCCTCGTGAAAGAACCCATTAGAGGTGTTTTGATACTCCCCTCGTGAAAGAACCCATTAGAGGTGTTTTGATACTCCCCTCGTGAAAGAACCCATTAGAGGTGTCCTGATACTCCCCTCGTGAAAGAACCCATTAGAGGTGTCCTGATACTCCCCTCTTGAAAGAACCCATTAGAGGTGCCTGATACTCCCCTCTTGAAAGAACCCATTAGAGGTGCCTGATACTCCCCTCTTGAAAGAACCCATTAGAGGTGTCCTGATATCCCTTCTTGAAAGAACCCATTAGAGGTGTCCTGATATTTCCCTCTTGAAAGAACCCATTACAGGTGTCCTGATATCCCTTCTTGAAAGAACCCATTAGAGGTGTCCTGATACTTCCCTCTTGAAAGAAAACCCCATTATAGCTGACCTGATACTTCCCTCGTGAAAGAACCCATTAGAGGTGTCCTGATACTTCCCTCTTGAAAGAAAACCCCATTAGAGGTGTCCTAATACTTCCCTCTTGAAAGAACCCATTAGAGGTGTCCTGATACTTCCCTCTTGAAAGAACCCATTAGAGGTGTCCTGATATTCCCCCCTTGAAAGAACCCATTAGAGGTGTCCTAATGCTCCCTCTGTCAAAGAACCCATCCCCCGGGTCATGAGCTATTGCCACGACTACTATCAGACCACTTACGTTCCATAGGTCGTTGTCCCAGACGCCAAAGAAGCCCGTGAAGTTGGGTGGTTCAAAGCCCTGCTTGATCTTGATGATGGGAATGTCCTTGCGGCCGGCGGGGTCCGTCCTCAGGTACTCTATGGCAAGGGTCTCAGAGACTTGCTGCTCGGCCTGAAAATGAAAGAAAGGATTTGATGGAGGACATGCCCGTAAAGAAATAACCTTGCACAACGCACACTACGACCAAGTTTAACCTAACCATTATTCTTACGGCCCATTTTAAAGCCCATTAACAATACTATAATAGCTATGAGCATCCAGCCATCTCTTTTTTTTTATGGTGTCACGGGCAAAGCAAAAAAAAAAAAAAAAACTGAATATAAAAGATGCTGAAAGAATGATCGATTGTGACTCCAGAAGTGTCTTGATATTATACAAAAGAATAAAGGCAGTTCCAGAGTTAACCGGAGAGGAAAATAAAACAATGAAGATACTGGTTAACTCTTGTATGTGAGTGTGCGTGAGTCCGTGCTTGCGTGAGTGTGTGTGTGTGTGTGTGTGTGTGTGTGTGTGTGTGTGTGTGTGTGTGTGTGTGTGTACCTTGTTGGAGTGGTGTCCGGTCCAGAGGAAGATTGTGTCCCAGGCGTCCAGGAGCATCACGTCATCGTCCATCAAGTCCGCCTGGGAGAAATTGATGTTCTCCTCCGCTGCCGTGGGAACATGAACACAATGAAAAAAATGATAATAATAATAATAATAATAATAATAATAATAATAATAATAATAATAATAATAATAATAATAATAATAATAATAATAATAATAATAATAATAACTAATAATTAAATGACATACTAGTAAGTCGTAAGTCTTGTTTAGCACACAGATTGCATTCCTATAGAGCTCGCATAAAGTATATTCCATGAGATTTAAGTATTACTATTTGCCATAAGAATATCCGAGTTTGGTTCGCGCTGACGTAAGAAAAGCGGGTAAGCGTGCATGCTAATGAGGCTTCACATCGTGTTCTCCTTAATTTTGAAAGGTGCTTGCCCAGCTGTTGGCGCCACGCAGCTGTGAGTGCATTAGAGTAAACCTGCGGCGCAACTTTCCGTCTCTGATAGGTAGATAGAGGGATGGGGAAGTGCGTAGACAGACAGACCAACAGCTAGATGTGAATATACAGACAGACAAAGATAAAGGAATAGACAGATAAATGAAAAGACAGACATAGAGAGAGAGAGAGAGAGAGAGAGAGAGAGAGAGAGAGAGAGAGAGAGAGAGAGAGAGAGAGAGAGAGAGAGAGAGAGAGAGAGAGAGAGAGAGAGAGAGAGAGAGAGAGAGAGAGAGAGAGAGAGAGAGAGAGAGAGAGAGAGAGAGAGAGAGAGAGAGAGAGAGAGAGAGAGAGAGAGATAGGCTGACAGATAGATAGACAGATAGACCGACAGACAGATAGATATAGACGGATAAATTGATAGATAGATAGATAGATGGATAGATGGATAAACAGATAAATAAGCAGACACACAGACGTGCAGACAGATATATAGTGATATGGATAGACAGATAGATAGAGAGATGGCAGATATACAAGTCTCTTTTACTCCTGCAGAGGTAAAGAGCTCCCTTTCCTATCATCGAGGTTTTCCTTCTCACCTTTGAAGACTCCCGAAGCGTTGGAGCATTGGAAGAGGCGTGGAGGGTGTGTGGACTGCTGCTCCTTGAGTCTGGGAGCGCTGGCATACTTCTCCTGTCCTCCGAGGGCGAACCAGAAATCCTCCTTCTCGTATCCTGAAGAAGAGAGGAACCCAATAGAGACGTGGTCGGGGAACTCTTCTTACTGCGACCCAACTTTAGTTTAACCATGTCCACCACGACTCATTTGTAAGCTTTTTGACAGTACTAAGGATGGTATTCTCAGCTCCTTTCGCCCCTCACATCAACAATTTCCAAAGGCCTAAAAGGAGATCAGTCGGGTTCTAAGGAGTGTTGTTTAGGTTCAGGGTACAGAAGAAGGATCAAACTATATACCACCAGGGCCATGAAACTACTCATGGAAATGATCAAAACTTCTACGGAAACTTTGTCAAATATGAGCTTAGGCCCCGAAATTTTTAAGAATATGGCCCTTAGTGTTTTTTTTTTAGGTTCGTGGTACAGAAAAGGGTCAAACTACCACCAGGGCCATTAAACTACCAATGGAAATGCTCAAAACTCCTTCGAAAGCCTTGTCAAATATGAGCTTGGGCACAGAAGTGAATAAGAATATGTGTTGTGTTGCTAACGTTAATACTTTAGAATGTCATGTCAGCTGAGCCCCATAACCACGTGGCTGCTCCTCACCCTCGGACACCATTAGCGTCTCGCCCCTGCCGGACGCCAGATTCTTGGCCATCTCTCGCTCGTCGCCGGTGGAGCCTTTGCCGCACCACACGTACGTCACCTGCGGGGTCGCTATCACGAAACAGTCATTGGAGTTGAGGCAGCCGGCGCGCATGTCAACCTGTGGGAGGGAAAGGGTCAAGGTGTGCAGAGTCCTGGGCAGGTATTATCAGGTTGGTATTGTCAGACGCTTCCGCCTCTCACATCAACTATTTCCGAAAACCAAAAAGGAGATCAGTCGGGTTCTAAGGGGTGTTTTTTTTAGGTTCATGGTACAGAAGGATCAAACAGGTCATAAAATTACCCCTGGATATGCCCAAAACTTCTACGAAAGCCTAGTTAATCATGTGTGCTTGGGCGTGATGTTGAAGATTATATGCCCTCAGACGCTTTCTGCTCTCGCAAAAAATATCCAAAGGCCACAAAAGAGATTAATCAGGTTCTCATGAGTGCTTTTCATGTTCATGATGCAGAAGTTTTGTCAAGCTATCCCTAGGCTCATAAAACTACCCATGGCAATACCCACAACCTCTACAGAGACAGAGACAGAAAGAAAGAGACTGAGGGAGACAGACAAGCAGACAGACTGACAAACATATTCACCCGCGGTTCCCACCACCTTCAGTACAGCTCAGTACAGTCTTATCAAATGTGGGTGTGTAAGCCCCGAAACGTTTGAGAATATGAGCCCTGTTACCATACAGACAACAGCAACAACAAAATAAAGAAAAACTCTAATAATAACAGCAACAACGCTTACCTCAATAGCCTTGGTGTTGTGGTTGGTCGTGCCTCTGACTTGCAGCATGTAGGAAGTCTTGCGCCCCTGGTCCCGTGCTCCAGGCCCTGCGTAGGTCAGCCAGGTTCAGAGGCGGGGCAAGAGGAACGAGTAGCAGGCGAGGAAAGACGTGAGGGAAACATGTAACAAGGAACCAAATGTGGAACAACGTTGACTAAAGGTAATGCTGAGAGGAAGGAGGAATATAGATAGGTAGGTAGATAGATAGTCTAGTTAGAGCAGTGCTTTCCAAACTGGGGGCACCGTGAGCTGGGTACAAGGGGGGCGTAATTCCGAGTGCCAAAATTTGCAATTTGGCAAGAAATAACACACACACACACACACACACACACACACACACACACATGAAGGATAAACACTGTTTGAATCATCCTCACGTGACACATCTGTTCAAAGCAAAATATACCAGTTACCACCACCTATCTGCTTTCTAAAATTTCATCTCTCTTCATGTGTCTTGTACGCGTTCCTGATACCACTGACTCGCACCGCTAGTAGCAGTGTTCACATCCCCCCAAAAATATTCCCAATACCACCGCCCGCCACACCTACCACATCTTCAGTTACCCTAGCCAGCCTGCCTGTGGTACGGGAATGATTATTGTTTTCTGAATGTTTCTTTCACGATTACTGATTATTCATTTGCTGCTCATTGTTTTCTGGAGTCTGCATTTAATTATACGTGTGATTCTCTATGATATACATATATATATATATATATATATATATATATATATATATATATATATATATATATATATATATATATATATATATATATATATATATATATATATATATATATATATATATATATATATATATATATATATATATATATAAATTATATGTGTGTGTGTGTGTGTGTGTGTGTATATATATATATATATATATATTTAAACAAAGGATATGTGGGTGTGTGTGTGTGTGTGTGCATCATGTAAAACAGGGCATCATGAGAAAGAGAGAGAGAGAGAGAGAGAGAGAGAGAGAGAGAGAGAGAGAGAGAGAGAGAGAGAGAGAGAGAGAGAGAGAGAGAGAGAGAGAGAGAGAGAGAGAGAGAGAGAGAGAGAGAGAGAGAGAGAGAGAGAGAGAGAGAGAACAGGACATGACGTTATGATGCAACGGATGTCAGATAATGTCTCACAACGGATGTCTGACAATATCATCTTGTTAATAATAGAATTCACTCTTCTAACAAAAGGCTTTTGTTCACCATACATATGTATTTTTTATACGTAATTTTTTATATCGAAAGAAGCAGTTCAAGAAAAAAAAAGAAGACAAAAAAGCCCGCTAAGCACTGCCTCTATAAAAGGAAGCATAGAGGAGTTCCCAAAAGAGAGGTCAATTTCGGGAGAAGAGGTGTCTGGTTACTCCTCTCTTGAAGGAGGTCAAGTCGTGGGCAGGAGGAAATACTAATATAATGATCCTGTGATAAGTCTTTTGTTGACTAAGTAAAACGAATAAGGAAGACTGTGCAGGGTTCCCTTTGTCCCGTAACATCGCACAAACTCGTGAACAGATATATATATTTTTTAATTGTTTTATGGTCGACTTCAAGGCGTGACTTTAACACGGATACTTTCCTCCGCAGGGAGTTTGTTCCTCAACCCAGGAGGAGGGGAGAGGGGGTTGTCTGGCAAGGGGCTCATTTTTGAAGACTATAATCTTGTACGACACTAGTAGTAGTAGTAGTAGTAGTTGTAGTAGTAGCAGCAGTAGTAGTAGTTGTAGTAGTAGCAGTAGTAGTAGTAGTAGTAGTAGTAGTAGTAGTCGATATTAAAAGAAAAATCTCAGAGGAAAGGCAACAGGCCCAAAGAGACGAGCTGGACCGTCTTACACACCACCTGTCCACAGAAATGGGTAGAAAAATACACACAGCACAGGAGGCAGGCGCCTCTAACTGGCTAACGTCATTACCAATCAGAGCAAAGGGCTTCAGCCTCAACAAACAAGAATTTGTCGACGCCATTGCTCTGAGATATGGCTGGCCGATTGAGGGACTGCCTGATCTCTGTGCATGTGGATCACCAAATGATGTCACCCACACCATGACATGTAAAAAAGGAGGTTTCGTCTGTATTCGACACGATGACAGCCAGCATGCTCGGGGAGGTATGCCAAGACGTCACTACCGAGCCGGCACTGCTTCCCCTGGACGGCGAACACCTTCGGTACAGGACAGCCAATACCTCACAGGAGGCACGGGTTGATGTAAGTGCCCGTGGATTCTGGGTGCGCGGACAGCGGGCGTTCATGGACATCCGCATATTCGACCCGATGGCTGCCTGTCACCGTGAGCTGCCCCTGCAAGCCGCCCACCACAGGAACGAGCAGGAGAAGACAAGGGCATACGGTGAAAGAATCCAACATGTGGATCAGGGCAGCTTCACCCCCCTCGTCTTCACCACATCCGGCGGGATGGGTCCCAGAGCCCAATGCTTCTACGCACGCCTCACGGAACTAATCTCAGAAAAGAAGCATCAGCCAAGGAGTCACGTTGTCGCCTGGATGAGGTGTCGCCTCTCGTTCTCCCTGCTCAGGTCGGCCATCCTATGCCTCAGGGGCACCAGACACTCTGGCCCAAAAGCCACCAACATCTCCAATATGGACTATGAAGCCACAGTGGTGGAGAGTGACATTAGGGTGGGTCGGGAGTGACTTGAGTAGGGAAGGAAAGGGGGATCTAGACGTAATAGATGATAGGTGATTTAGTGTCAGGTAGTATTAGTGATATGGTTGGATGCCACAGTCATTAGCGAACAGAGTTGGGGCTACTGACCTCCAAGCTATGGAGCCCTCCATGATTATGTGTCGGGAAAATAAACATGGGTGGAGATATCATTTATGTCAGTAGAAAAAAAAAAGTAGTAGTAGTAGTAGTAGTAGTGATAGTAATAATAGTAATAGTAATAATAATAATAATAATAATAATAATAATAATAATAATAATAATAATAATAATAATAATAATAATAATTTTTCTACAGCAATGGAACAGCTCAAGGGCGAGATTTTGAATTAAGGATAGACAGAATGTTTAGTGTGAAGAGGAGGGGACAACTGACTGTTATCGAAGAACCAATAATTAGTTCATATATGTAAAAAAATATATATACATAATAATAAGCATAAAAAAAGGTACTTGTCTGCGTTAGTACTTACCGTCGAAGGCGGACGCGTAGCCCCCCTCAAAAATGACCATTTTCCCACCAAACACCGCGATGAAGTGCGGCGGCTCCTTGCCTTGCACCACCCGCACCTGCACGGCGCGTCCCTCCAGCCTGTTGTCCAGCTCCACCGCCTTCGCCGCCACCGTGCCCGCCTCGTCCTGGCTGGCGTGGCTGCCCTGTGGGGGAGAGGGAGGTGTACAGTACACGACACCTGAAGCATAAATGTTGCTACAGAACAGCATCAACTTTTAGACTTTAGGTATACGATGTTTATGTTCTGGTTCTAAAAGTTCTATAGTGATTTTCTTTTTTTACACTAGAGGAAGCAGCTTAGGGTGAAAAACAAGAGCCCGGTAGACCCTGTTTCAATAAGGATAATGTT
Source organism: Eriocheir sinensis (assembly GCF_024679095.1). NCBI lineage: Eukaryota > Metazoa > Arthropoda > Malacostraca > Decapoda > Varunidae > Eriocheir > Eriocheir sinensis. The sequence continues at coordinate 7,413,665 of NC_066526.1, forward strand.
CTTTTTACAGTAAAGGAGGGTAGCTCAAAGGCAAAAAAATAAATTAAAGCAAAAACGCCAGCCAAGAAGAAAACGAGAGGCCAAAAAGAAAGGGCCATAGTGTACCACAGCTATAAATAAGTAGCAGTAGAGGTAATAGTAGTAATAACAGCAGCAGCCGTAGCAGAAGTTTTACCGATATCAGTATTAATTAACAGTTACATACGTAGCTATTGCATTAGTGTAGCCGCGTGGTGCGTGCATACTCACAATCCAGTAGTAGAGGATGTAGTGCTCCCGGGACCCCTCGAGGTAGGCATAGAGCACGATGTAACAGTCCCCCATGAAGAACTCTCCGTACTGGTTGTCGGGCACAGGCACCAGGTTGAAGTTCTTGACTCTGGCGACACACGTTGGTGATGGGCGTTACACAGACAGCAATAGGAACCTTCTGTGTATACTTATGGATATGTTGATCTCATGCAAAAGACTACGACATGACCAAATGAGAAGAGAATCTAACGCCTATGGAAAGAATTGGAAGTAGAAGGGATGGTAGTAGTAACAGAAGTAGGAGTAGTAGTAGTAGTAGTAGTATAGTATTAGTAGTAGTAGTAGTAGCAGTAGTAGTAGTAGCAACAGAAGTAGTAGTAGTAGCAGTAGTAGTAGTAGTAGTAGTAGTAGTAGTAGTAGTAGTAGTAGTAGTAGTGGCAGTAGTAGTAGTAGTAGTAGCAACAGAAGTAGTAGTAGTAGTAACAGAAGTAGTAGTAGTAGTAGTAGCAACAGAAGTAGTAGTAGTAGTAGTAGTAGTAGTAGTAGTAGTAGCAGTAGTAGTAGCAGTGGTAGTAGTAGCAGTACCATCACCACCACCACTACTACTACTACTACTACTACTACTGCTACTACTACTACTATTACCATAGCTGGGCGTTATCGCGATAAGTTATCGCGATACTTTATCTCTGATAACAAAATCGGGTTATCGGCCATCCGCTACTTATTTAAATATATATCGGTATTTTCGTTACTTTAGCAACCAAACTAGCGATAATCGCTACTTTTTCCCACCTCTCAAAAAAAAAAAAAAAAAAAAAAACGTTGTCTCCCTACTGCGCATGCGTGGCCCGGTGTTTTATGAAAAAACTTCGGGGTATGAAATATCTTCGGTGAAGAGATTTCATACTTAGATCATCAACATTAAAACACTAGGTTATTTTTTTATGTTACTCATGCAAAAATCAATGTATCAAAGAAAAAAATCATTTAACTTTGCCCATAAAATGATTATTCACTACATCAAATTTGATATTCCATATTCGTTTGTGAGCATGCCATGGTATTGAAGGCACCCGGTGTTGTGTTATTTGGTGTCCCATCTTCAAAAGCTGGCGCTTTTGTTTAAAAACACTGGTCTCTCGTGAACTGCGCATGCTCAGACCAGTAAGCGTATACCTGTACAGTCTCACAAAACTTTTAACACATTAAGAGTTGCTGGAAAGCTGAATCAGACATGCAGTACCACCATCCTCGCTGTTTCTAGAACGACACTCTGTACATATAAGTACAACTCGTACAGAGTGTCGTTCTAGAAACAGCGGGGATGGTGGCAGTGGTACTGTATGTCTGATTCAGCCTTCCAGCAACTCTTAATTACGGTTAAAAAGCTTTGTGAGACTGTACAGGTCTACGCTTGCTGCTCTGAGCATGCGCAGTTCACGAGAGATAAGTGCTTGTAAACAAAAGCGCCAGCTTTTAACGGTGGGGAAGCCAAATAACACAACACCGGTTCAGGCGCTCCTACTATCCATATCAGACCCCATGACATACCGTTTTTCGCAAATATCTTTCAAACGAAGACTGGGATCAGCATGGTGCTGTGGCACGGATTGTTTCACACACTCCGCTAATTTTTGACGCTATATATTGTGCACTGCCAGATGCGGTTAATTATGGCGTTTACTCTTGACTGTGATGGCAAAACCTGCGTGAGCCACTCACACATTCGGACAGGTGAGGCGTGACGTATTTGTGACGTGTATCCACCACCTACCACCACCCATGGCTTCCCCCACTCCCCTCCTTTCCCTCTCTCTCTCTCTCTCTCTCTCTCTCTCTCTCTCTCTCTCTCTCTCTCTCTTTTCCACTTGCGCTGTACACGATATATGAACCCATGCACACGTGTGACTTGAATTAATGGCAGATAAGTAGAAATTATATGCTGATTAAGGTTGGATAGTTTACGCAAGCAATCGTAATTGATGTTATATTGCTTGTTTCACCGTTACACCGTATCTGGTAAGTGAAGAAGGTACGTAACATGGTAAGTATCTAGCACGCTGCCGATAGACGGCTGATACCCACGTCCTGTGGAGGAAGGAGTTTTTCATCGCTGTCAGCCATGGCCAACATACTACGATGTCCGCGTGGGTGCAAAGGAGTCATTGCACTACGACTCTTCCATATATTTGACCAAGAGAATATCGAGAACAAATTAAGGATAAGTGTGAATAGGTAAATAATGAATCAAAGTTATATTTCGTAGTTACAGATAAAACAGTCGTGTGCATAAAACACCCAACCATACTTAGCATATACTTTCGAGATATCCGCCATTATAGACAAGTCATATGTGTGCATAACTTCACATCTCATGTACACTGAGAGAGAGAGAGAGAGAGAGAGAGAGAGAGAGAGAGAGAGAGAGAGAGAGAGAGAGAGAGAGAGAGAGAGAGAGAGAGAGAGAGAGAGAGAGAGAGAGAGAGAGAGAGAGAGAGAGAGAGAGAGAGAAAGGGTAGAAGGGAGGGAAAGGGGGGGTGGGAGTAGGGGAAGCCAGGGGTGGAGGTAGGTGGTGGATACACGTCACAAATACGTCACGCCTCACCTGTCCGAATGTGTAAGTGGCTCACGCAGGTTTTGCCATCACAGTCAAGAGTAAACGCCATAATTAACCGCATCTGGCAGTCCACAATAGCGTCAAAAATTAGCGGAGTGTGTGAAACAATCCGTGCCACAGCACCATGCTGATCCGAGTCTTCGTTTGAAAGATATTTGCGAAAAACGGTATGTCATGGGGTCTGATATGGATAGTAGTATTACCGTCCATATGCACGTGTCAACGTGTGGTTTTCAGGTTTTGTAAGTATTCAAAAATACAGATAATGAAAATTTGAGTTCACCTATGTTTTTCTATCTGAAATATCAATATTGTATCGTTTTCGCCCATCGGACTTATCGCTAGCTAGTATCGGAATTGTGGATTTATATCGGGTATCGGTTATCGGTTATCGCCTATATTTGTGTCTCCAGTTAACGAATATCGGTTATCACCGATAAGGTTTTCCATTATCAGTTATCGGTTATCGGGGATAAGGTTTTCTGTTAACATGCCCAGCTATGACTATTACTACTATGACACACACACACACACACACACACACACACACACACACACCTCCACACTTCCTTCTGGCCCTTGCCGTCGTCCACCATCTGTGTTTTGGCGGCAAGCTGGGGTTGTGAGTGCAAGGTCGTGGCATCGAACTTGGTCTGGACTGTCGTGGCGATCTTGGTGGCTGGTCAGGCGGGGAGAAGATATTGCTGTTAATACGGGCAATGATGTGGCATGTCCGCTTATCCCGCCAGCCACACCCAACGTGACTTGATAAAATGGAGAAACATATAGAAATACCACATCGGGTGACTTATCTAAACTGCAAATACTGTAGTCTGACTCATCGATCCAAACAGACACAATACTCACTCATATCAGCTATCGACCAAAGCCTTATGCTACGATGAGTATAAGAAGAGTGTATCAAGACACCTCTCCACCCGAAATTGACCTATTTTGGCTACTCTTTACTTTTATCTTTTATAGGAGCGGCGAGTAGCGGGCTTTTTTTTTGTACTCTTTTTATTGCCTTTGAGCCGTGTCCACTGATGTAAAAAAAAAAAAATGCCCTGAATCATCCAGAGTGAGAATTTCGAAGGTCTGAGCGAAGAGTTCAGCTTTGGAGACAGGTGCGACAGCTGTGGTGCCGTGAGGATCAAGGAGGGACGGGAAGCGTGAAGTAACACTGTAGAAGGTGTTTTGTGCGACTTACTGGATGCCTGGCGGCCGAAGCCTTTACTCTGGTCTATGTCCTTCCAGTCCTTGAAGAGCGTCTTGAACTCTGGCGGCTCGCCGTGCTCCACGATGCGCGACACCTGTGTGCTGGGGGTGGGGGGGAACAAGCACGATATGAATAAAAGAAATAAGACTGAAGATATTGTAATGACTTGGGAGGGTCATATCATGTGTAAACTTGGCAACATGAACGTACAACTAAAGAAACAAGGTGGCTACTCTGAAATTGCATATTGCATCTTCTAAGACATGGCTTTCATTATGATGACTTATTACGATATGAATTTTAACATGATTTTTTTTACAATTCATGATTCTTTTACGACCGGAGTGCTATACATGAATATGCTTCCACGCGGCTGCTCCTTACTGTGCCGGGTATCCCTTCTTGGTGATGAAGCCTTGGGCGTTTCTCAGGGCCTCCTCTCGCTCCTTCTTGCTCGCCCGCTTGCCCACCCACACCCAGATGCCGTCCTGCCCATTGTCGATAATGAAGGAATCCTGCCGGAGACACAAAGGTCGGTATTGTCATAAGCCTCCATCCCTCACATCTATTATTTCCAAAGGCCGAAAAGGAGATGAATCGGGTTCTAATTTAGTGTTTCTTAGATTCATGGTACAGAAGAAGGGGCAGACTACCAGAAGAGTCATAAAACTACCCAAAACTCCTATGAAAGCCTTGCCAAATACATATGCTTGGGAGTCGACATGTTTACGAATATGGCCCATGGGGTGTCTGCGGGGCCATATATAAGGAGGGGGGCAGGAGTTATGTAGGTGAACCCCTTGAAGATTGCACTTGGGGTAGGATGAATTTCGTGCGTATGGGAGGGATCATAAAGGAAGGGCCGAGGAGCGAGAGAGCACAAAGCCTTACATTGCTGTTGAGGTCGGAGTGCAGCAGCGGGCCGTTCTTGACCTCCACGACCTTCAGCGTCCCGGACTCGTCGGTGCAGCGGAACAGTTTCAGCTCCTGGGAGATCCGACGAGCCTATTCAAGAGGGAGACAGAAAGAGATAATGGCAGAGGAAGAACATCAAGGGGGAACAGATGGCAAGGGAAGTGAGGAAGGGACAGAGAGACAGTATGAGAGATGCAAAGAGATAATGATAACAACAGAGGAGGAGGAAAGAGGAGGAAGGGAAAAGGAGACAGTGATACGAGAGAGAGATGGAAGGAGATAATGAAAGAGGAAGAACAAAAAGGAAGAGATAGCGAGGATATGAGAGGAGGGGATAGGGAGATAGTGATAAGATAGAGATGGAAAGAGATAATGGCAACAAATGAGAACAGACGACAAGGAAAGATAGATATAGAGACAGTGACAGAGACAGTGAGCTAAAGGTACAAATGGCAAGGGTGACAGAGTGATAGTGGGAGAGTAAGGGTGAGATGAAGGGACAAAGAACAAGGAAAATGGAGGAAGGGGGAAGGGGAAGGACGAGGAGGGAAGGGAAGGGAAAGGAAGGGAAGGGAAGGGAAGGCAAGTAAAGTGGAGAAAAAGGGATGAGAAGGGAAGGGAAAGGAAAGAGAAGGGAAGCGAAGGGAAGGGAAGGGAAGGGAAGGGAAGGGAGAGGAAAGGAAAGGAAAGGAAAGGAAGGGAAGGGAAAGGAAGGGAAGGGAAGGCAAGTAAAGTGGAGAAAAAGGGATGAGAAGGGAAGGGAAAGGAAAGAGAAGGGAAGGAAGGAAGGGAAGGAAGGAAGGAGGGAAGGAAGGAAGGAAGGAAAGGAAAGGAAAGGAAAGGAAGGGAAGGGAAAGGAAGGGAAGGGAAGGCAAGTAAAGTGGAGAAAAAGGGATGAGAAGGGAAGGGAAAGGAAAGAGAAGGGAAGCGAAGGGAAGGGAAGGGAAGGGAAGGGAAGGGAAGGGAAAGGAAAGGAAGGGAAGGGAAGGAAGAAGGCAAGTAAAGTGGAGAAAAGGGATGAGAAGGGAAGGGAAAGGAAAGAGAAGGGAATGTAAGGGAAGGGAAGGGAGAGGAAAGGAAAGGAATGGAAGGGAAGGGAAAGGAAGGGAAGGGAAGTCAAGTAAAGCGGAGAAAAGGGGATGGAAAGGGAAGGGAAAGGAAAGAGAAGGGAAGCGAAGGGAAGGGAAGGGAAGGGAAAAGAAAGAGAAGGGAAGGGAAGGGAAGAGAAGGGAAGGGAAGGGAAGGCAAGGGAAAGGAAGGGAAGGGAAGGCAAGTAAAGTGGAGAAAAGGGGATGAGAAAGGAAGGGAAAGGAAAGAGAAGGGAAGCAAAGGGAAGGGAAGGGAAGGGAGAGGAAAGGAAGGGAAGGGAAGGCAAGGAAAGTGTAGAAAAGGGGAAGGGAAGGGAAGGAAAAGGAAAGGGAAGCGAAGGAAAGGAAGGAAAGGGAAGGGAAGGGAAAGGAAGGGAAGGAAAAAGAAAGAGAAGGGAAGCGAAGGGAAGGGAAGGGAAGGGAAGGAAAGAGAAGGGAGGCGAGGGGAAGGGAAGGGAAGGGAAGGGAAGGGAAGGGAAGGGAAGAGGCGGGAAGGGAAGGAGGGCAAAATAAGGGTGGGATGAGTGGAAAAATAGCAAAGGAAATAAAGGAAGAAGGGGACAGTGACAGTAGCAAAATAAGGAGGATATAAGGAGACGGAGAGCAAGGAAAGTGAAGGTACAAATTATTGAAGTAAAAGAAAGAGCCTCAGACTTGAAATCGCGAACATTAGTCAAGGTGTTGATTTATGATTTCGGCCATGAGGAGGTGAGGGGTGAGGAGGAGCTGAGGCAGGGAGGAGCGTAGATGTTTGTTTTGAGCTGCGAAATTGACCTTTCTTTCGGCCACCTCTTTTGATTCTTTTTTTTTTTAGGAGCAGCGAGTAGCGGGCTTTTTTATTATTGTTTCTTTTTTTGTGCCCCTGAGCTGTCTCTTTGTTGTAAAAAAAAGTGAAACAAGAGAGTGAGGGATGATGAGGTATGCGGTAAATATCTCTGTCTATCCACCTACGTATAGCAGTTTTCCTCTCTATGTATCTATCTATCTATCAATCTATTGCCTTGTCTATCTATCGACCTAAAAATTTGTCTCGCTATATATCTCTTATCTATCAGTCTACCTAGTAATTAATCTTTCTATATCTATCTATCTATCTACTTGTATATCAGTTTGTTGGGTTCCTATTAAATTATCTCTATCTATCTGTTTATCTATCTGTCTCTACCTATCTATCAATCTGTTGGCTTCTATCTATCAACCTAACAACTTCTCTTTCTATATCTATCTACCTACTTATCTATCTATCTGTCTATCTGTCTCCACCTGTCTGTCAATCTGCCGGTAACCGTTTGTCTCACCACTGACTCGTCCTTGGGAGCCTCGGCCGCCGGCGTGACCTGCTTGTTGTTGAGGGGCAGCAGCCGCTCGAAGCTCAGGCGCTCTCGGTCCTGCAGCGCCGCCTCCTGCCCGTCCTCCACCACCACCACCGTGCCGCCGCCGTGCTCCGTCCGCAGCGTCGAGGCGAACTGAGGGAAGAGGAGAAGGATGAGGTGGGATTAAGGAAGTGGGAAAATGTTCGGATTGGAAAATGTCACGGGGAGGAATAGTCGAGGGGGAAATAGTCATGGAGAGGAATAGTTGAGGGGGAAATAGTCAGGGAGAGGAATAGTCGATTGGGGGAAAAGTCATTGGAGAGGAATAGTTTAGGGGGGAAATGTCAGGGGAAGGAATAGTCGATTGGGGAAAAGTCACTGGGGAAGAATAGTTGAGGGGGAAATAGTCAGGGAGAGGAATAGTTGATTGGGGAAAAGTCATTGGGAAGGAATAGTTTAGGGGGGAAATGTCAGGGGAAGGAATAGTCGAGTGGGGAAAAGTCACTGGGGAGGAATAGTTTAGGGGGGAAAACGTCAGGGGGAGGGATAGTCTAGGGGAGAAAACTACAGAGGTAGGGATATACTAGGGGGTAAAAAGTCAGGGGTATGGATACTCTAGGGGGAAAACGTCAGAGGGAGGGATAGTCTAGGGGGGAAAACGTCAGGGGGAGGGATAGTCTAGGGGGAAAAGGTCAGGGGGAGGGATAGTCTAGGGGGAAAAGGTCAGGGGGAGGGATAGTCTAGGGGGAAAACGTCAGGGGAAGGGATAGTCAAGGGGGGAAAAACATCAGGGGAAGGGATAGTCTAGGGGGAAAACGTCAGGGGAAGGAATAGTCGAGGGGGAAAACGTCAGGGGGAGGGATTGTGTAGGGGGAACACGTCAGGGGAAGGAATAGTCGATGGGGAAAGGCCAGGAGGAGGAATAATCAAAGGGGAAAACGTCACTGAGGCGTATCACCACTTCTTCCCCACCAAGACACAACACACCCACCCAGCCGACCTGCCTTGGATGACCCCCAGGATTAAGGCCTTCATGCAGCAAAGGAACCGCCCCTTCCACACGGACCGAGCAAGACACAGGGCCCTTCGCAACACAGTCATCAGGGAAATCGCAGTGGCGAAGGAGTACTACCAAGAACTACAACACCTGGAGGGCAATAACACCAGCAAGCTGTTCTCCAAGATACGCCGTTTGTGTGGCCTGGGAAACCCGTCGTCGGCTTTCCCTTTTCTCCCCTCCTCCTCCTCCCCCCTTGAGATAGCTGAACTGATTAACTCTCACTTTTCCTCCATCTGTCAAAGCCTTCCCCCCCTTGACCTTGCCTCCCTTCCCGCCTACCTACCCTCCCCGTCTAATCCTCCCTCCGTCGAAGAGTTTCAAGTTGCCGAAAAACTCAGATCTCTCAAACTCAAAAGGTCTACCACACCCCTAGATTTACCCACAAAGCTTTATCAAGAGTTTTCCTAAGAACTTGCTACCCCCCTTGCCTCCATCATAAATGCCTCCCTCACTCAGAGCAAATGCCCCACAGATTGGAAAACCTCATTCGTCACTCCCATCCCCAAAGTCACCAACCCCACCTCACTTAATGAACTAAGACCCATTGCCATCACTCCAATCCCGAGCCTGCTTTGTGAAGACTTTGTATTTAGCTGGGCATATGATACTATTCATTACAAAATTGATCAGAGGCAGTTCGGCAACGTTAGAGCCTCCTCCACAACACATTGCCTCATTAGTTTCCTTGATTTCATTCTAAAAAACCTGGAAACCAGAAAAACTTCCTCTGCCCTCGCCTTTATTGACTTTCGGAAAGCCTTCGACTTGGTTGACCACACCACTGTCATCACCAAGGCCATAAACATCGGCCTGCCCTCCCACCTGACATCCCGGCTGGCGGACTTCCTGACGCACCGGCACCAAGCTGTGCGTCATCAGGGCTGCATCTCCACCCTCCAGCCCCTATCTGCTGGGGTGCCACAAGGGACGCGCATGGGGCCTCTTTGCTTCCTTATTCTGATCAACAATGCACTGTTAGACGCCCCTCATCGCTGGAAGTACGTGGATGATTCTACAGTGGGCATCTCCATCAACAACACAGCCCCTGACTACACGCCCCTACAACACATTCTGGACCGACTGCAGAGCTGGACGCAAGACAATCGCGTCACCATCAACACCAACAAGACGGTGGTGATGCATTTTCACACCTCCACCACTGCCATCCCATCGCCAGCCCTGGAGGTTGGCCCTCACCAGCTGCAGGTGGTTGAATCCACCAAACTACTTGGAGTCACCCTAGACAGCAAGCTGAGCTGGGGCAAGCACGTCACCACCATCATCAGGGCGGCTTCCTACAAACTTTTCATGTTGAGGCGCATGAAAGCACTGGGAGCCCCCCAAAGGTCGCTCAAGGACCTGTACACCACCTTCATCCTTCTCAGACTCCTCTACGCCTCTCCTGCTTGGGCTTCCTCCATCAATAAGACCCAGCAACCCCAATTAGAGAGAGTGCAAAGGCGTGCATGCAGACAGATTCTGGGCAATTCTTACACTAACTACGGGCATGCACTCACCCAGCTGAATATGCCCACCCTACAGGACCGATACCAGACAAACCTAACCAAATTCGGCAAGTCCCTCCTCCTCAACCACCGTCATAGAGACCTACTCCCACCCGCCCTTCCACCCCCCACTATAGTCTGTTCGGAGCATGAAGGCGGTTCAAGGTGTGGCAGATTCCAGAATTCCCATGAGTGCAGCTCTGCCAGTTCGACCGCCAATTATCAAATTAGCACTCTCTCCCGGCCTACCCACCCACAACCCACCTGTTTATCTGTCTCTCTCCCTCTCTCTCCCTCTCGACCCGGGGGAGGGACCTAGGGGGACACACCGACCACCACCACCACCACCACTACCACCACCACAACGTGGCAACATGGAAAAAAATCGCTGCCACATGTCATAGAATTTGTACAAATCCTTGTTATAATCCTAAACATCGACACTCATTGTACTATGTAGCTAAATTTACTATGTACAGAATATATAAAATATCACTTTCAAATAGCACATGGGTGGGAAATAAGAGAAAAAGATGCATGTACGAAGGCTGATTTGGCACCATGGCTAGAGGTAAACGACGACACCAGCTCCATCCTGAACCGCCTTCATGCTCTGAACAGACTATAGACCCACAAGACAAAACAATATTCTCGTCTCGGTCAAAACTCGCACGGACAGATATCGACTTAGTGCGGTACCGACACTTGTGAGGGTCATTAACACCTCTATGATCACATGACCCCTCCACTCCAACACACACACACACACACACACACACACACACACACACACACACACACACATCACCCTTCCCCACTTCCCCCATTACTCACCACATGAAACTCATTGTATGGTATTTTTGTGTATTTTCAGCCTTATGGCTGCCTACAAATGAATAAACCATTTATTATTATTATTATTTAGTCGATTGGGGAAAAGTCATTGGGGAGGAATAGTTTAGGGGGGAAAACGCCAGGGGAAAAGTCACTAGGGGAGGAATAGTCGAGGGGGAAATGGTCACAAGGGGAGGGAGAATGTAGAGGAGGGGGGTCAAGTCTTGGGGAGGGAGTCCAAGGGGAGTAAGTAAGGGGAGGCTATGTTAAGGGGGTAAAAAAAGGTAAAAAGGTAAAAAGGTAAAAAAGTAAAAAGGTAAAAAGTAAAAAGGTATAAAGGTAAAAAGTAAAAAGGTATAAAGGTAAAAAGGTAAAAAAGTAAAAAGGTAAAAAGTAAAAAGGTAAAAAGGTAAAAAGGTAGAAAAGTAAAAGGGTAAAGAAAAAGGTAAAAAGGTAAAAAAATAAAAGTAAAAAGGTAAAAAGTAAAAAGGTAAAAAATTAAAAATTAAAAGGTAAAAAAGGTAAAAAGGTAAAAAAGTAAAAAGGTAAAAAAGTAAAAAGGTATAAAGGTAAAAAAATAAAAAGGTAAAAAGGTAAAAAGGTCAAAACGTAAAAAGGTATAAAGGTAAAAAAATAAAAAAGGTAAAAAGGCAAAAAGGTAAAAAAAGGTTATAGGGTAAAAAAGTAAAAAGGTAAAAAAGTAAAAAGGTAAAAAGGTAAAAAAGAAAAAAGGTAAAAAGGTAAAAGAAGTAATTAGATAAAAAAAGGTGAAAAGGTAAAAAAGTAAAAAGGTAAAAAAGTAAAAAAGTAAAAAGGTAAAAAGGTAAAAAAAAGGTAAAAAGGTAAAAAAAAAAAGGTAAAAAAGTTAAAAGTAAAAAAAGGTAAAAAGGTAAAAAAAGTTAAAAAGGTAAAAAATAAAAAAAAGTAAAAAGTTAAAAGTAAAAAAAGGTAAAAAGGTAAAAAAAGGTAAAAAGGTAAAAAAGGTAAAAAGGTAAAAAAGTAAAATAGTAAAAAGGTAAAAGGTAAAAAATGGTAAAAAGGTAAAAAAAGGTAAAAAGGTGAAAAGTAAAAAAAGGTAAAAAAGTAAAAGGTAAAAAAAGGTAAAAATAATAAAAAAGGTAAAAAAGTAAAAAGGTAAAAAAAGGTAAAAAAGTAAAAAGGTAAAAAGAAGTAGAAAGCTAAAAAAGTAAAAAGATAAAAAGATAAAAAGGTAAAAAAGTAAAAAGTAAAAAGGTAAAAAGTAAAAAGATAAAAAAATAAAAAGGTAAAAAAGTAAAAAAGTAAAAAGTAAAAAGGTAAAAAAAAAAAGGTAAAAAGGTATAAAAAAAACTCAACCGGGGAGGGGATATCCGTCTGCCCTGACAACCGCGACCGACACACTCACCTTCGCGCCCTGCAGCTTCTCGATGTTGTTGCTGTACCGCCCCACCCACACGTAAATGATGCCGCGCGTGTCCAGAATGTACACGTCCCCGTCATTCATCGCCTTCCACTCGATCTGCGGGGGAAACAGAGTCGTGTGAGAGGTTGTAGTTGTAAAAGTAGCTGGCTGTAGTAGTAGTAGTAGTAGTAGCATTATTATTATTATTATTATTATTTTCATTATTATTATTATTATTATTATTATTATTATTATTATTATTATTATTATTATTATTATTATTATTATTATTATCAATAGTAGTAGCAGTAGTAGTAGTAGTAGTAGTAGTAGTAGTAGTAGTAGTAGTAGTAGTAATAGTAGTAGTAGTAGTAGTAGTAGTAGTAGTAGTAGTAGTAATAATATTAGTGGTAGTAGTAGTAGTAGTAGAAGTAGTAGAAGTAGTAATAGTAGTAGTAGTAGTAGTAGTAGTAGTAGTAGTAGTAGTAGTAGTAGTAACCTAGACAATTAACGTCTAGGTAAAAATTGACTCCCTAATCTTCACTATACGGCGTCGATTGAGAGATTTTTCTTGGTCTTTACCGTTTGTAGCTCCCTGACCACCGTTGTTCTCTTGCCCTTGACGTGGTAGAGGGAAGGCTCGAAGTCGTCTGTCACCGCCCTAAAGCCGCTGGCCACACCCCCGCGAAGCAACCTGAGGCGAAGCGTGGAGATGAAGGAAGGAAGAACGGGTGCATGGAGCTGCTGACTTCAAGGAGATGGAAATAGGCAGCAGCGGCACGCACCTCAACAAGTGATGTGTTCGAGGAAAAAACGGGCGAATGAGCAACTAAACCCAAGGAGATCAAAATAAATGGCGGCGGAATGCATCTTACATAATAAGTGATGTGTTCGACTGAGGAATCACACACACATTTTCATTTCTTATCTTCTTTTTTTTCTTCTTCTTCTTCTTCTTCTTCTTCTTCTTCTTCTTCTTCTTATTATTATTATTATTATTATTATTATTATTAAAATCCATTAACCCCCAGAAAAGTAGTACCCATGAAGAAGTATACCACCCCAAGGTATTTTTTACGGTAAAGGAAGCAGCTCAAAGGTTAAAACAAATAAGGAAAACAAAAATGTCCGCCAGGCACCGCTCCTGCAAAGAAAATGGAACGAGAAGCCACAAAGAGAGGGTCAATTTCGGGAGAGAGGATCAATCTCGGAAAAGAAAAGGCCAGTTTCGGAGAAGAGAGGGTCAGTGTCGAAGAAGAGAGGGTCAGTTTCGGAGAAGAGACGGTCAGTTTCGGAGAAGAGAGGGTCAGTTTCGGAGAAGAGAGGGTCAGTGTCGAAGAAGAGAGGGTCAGTTTCGGAGAAGAGAGGGTCAGTTTCGGAGAAGAGAGGGTCAGTTTCGGAGAAGAGAGGGTCAGTTTCGGAGAAGAAAGGGGCAGTTTCGGAAAAGAGAGGGTCAGTTTCGGAGAAGAGAGTGCCAGTTTCGGAGAAGAGAGGGCCAGTTTCGGAGAAGAGAGGGCCAGTTTCGGAGAAGAGAGGGCCAGTTTCGGAGAAGAGAGGGCCAGTTTCGGAGAAGAGAGGGCCAGTTTCGGAGAAGAGAGGGTCAGTTTCGGAGAAGAGAGGGCCAGTTTCGGAGAAGAGAGGGTCAGTTTCGGAGAAGAGAGGGGCAGTTTCGGAGAAGGCAGGGCCAGTTTCGGAGAAGAGAGGGCCAGTTTCGGAGAAGAGAGGGCCAGTTTCGGAAAAGAGAGGGCCAGTTTCGGAGAAGAGAGGGTCAGTATCGGAGAAGAGAGGGCCAGCTTCGGAGGAGAGAGGGCCAGTTTCGGAGAAGAGAGGGTCAGTTTCGGAGAAGAAAGGGGCAAGTTTCGGAGAAGAGAGGGCCAGTTTCGGAGAAGAGAGGGTCAGTTTCGTAGAAGAGAGGGTCAGTATCGAAGAAGAGAGGGTCAGTTTCGGAGAAGAGAGGGTCAGTTTCGGAGAAGGGAGGGTCAGTGTCGGAGAAGAGAGGGTCAGTTTCGGAGAAGAGAGGGTCAGTGTCGGAGAAGAGAGAGTCAGTGTCGGAAAAGAGAGGGTCAGTTTCGGAGAAGAGAGGGTCAGTCTCGGAAGAGAGAGGGTCAGTTTCGGAGAAGAGAGGGCCAGTTTCGGAAAAGAGAGGGCCAGTTTCGGAGAAGAGAGGGTCAGTTTCGGAGAAGAGAGGGCCAGTTTCGGTGGAGAGAGGGCCAGTTTCGGAGAAGAGAGGGTCAGTGTCGAAGAAGAGAGGGTCAGTTTCGGAGAAGAGAGGGTCAGTTTCGGAGAAGGGAGGGTCAGTGTCGTAGAAGAGAGGGTCAGTCTCGGAGAAGAGAGGGTCAGTGTCGGAGAAGAGAGGGCCAGTTTCGGAAGAGAGAGGGTCAGTTTCGGAAGAGAGAGGGTCAGTTTCGGAAGAGAGAGGGCCAGTTTCGGAAGAGAGAAGGCCAGTTTCGGAAGAGAGAAGGCCAGTTTCGGAAGAGAGAGTGTCAGTTTCGGAAGAGAGAGGGTCAGTTTCGGAAGAGAGAGGGCCAGTTTCGGAAGAGAGAGGGCCAGTTTCGGAAAAGAGAGGGTCAGTTTCGGAAGAGAGAGGGTCAGTTTCGGAAGAGAGAAGGCCAGTTTCGGAAAAGAGAGAGTCAGTTTTGGAAAAGCGAGGGTCAGTTTCGGAAGAAAGAGGACCAGTTTCGGAAGAGAGAGGGACAGTTTCGGAAGAGAGAGGGTTAGTTTCGAAAGAGAGGGGGCCAGTTTCGGAAGAGAGAGGGTCAGTTTTGGAAGAGAGAGGACCAGTTTCGGAAGAGAGAGGTCCAGTTTCGGAAAAGAGAGGGACAGTTTCGGAAGAGAGAGGGCCAGTTTCGGAAGAGAGAGGGCCAGTTTCGGAAGAGAGAGGGCCAGTTTCGGAAGAGAGAGGGCCAGTTTCGGAAGAGAGAGGGCCAGTTTCGGAAGAGAGAGGGTCAGTTTCGAAAGAGAGAGGGCCAGTTTCGGAAGAGAGAGGGTCAGTCTCGGAAGAGAGAGAGCCAGTTTTGGAAGAGAAAGGGCCAGTTTCGGAAGAGAGGGGGTCAGTTTTGGAAGAGAGAGGCACAGTTTCAGAAGAGAGAGGGCCAGTTTCGGAGGAGAGAGGGCCAGTTTCAGAAGAGAGAGGGCCAGTTTCGGAAGAGAGAGGGCCAGTTTCGGAAGAGAGAGAGCCAGTTTCGGAAGAGAGAGGGCCAGTTTCGGAGGAGAGAGGGCCAGTTTCAGAAGAGAGAGGGTCTGTTTCAGAAGACAGAGAGACAGTTTTGAAAGAGAGAGGGCCATCTTCGGAAGAGAGAGGGCCAGTTTTGGAAGAGAGAGAGAGACAGTTTCGGAAGAGAGAGGGCCAGTTTCGGAAGAGAGAGGATCAGTTTCTGAAGAGAGAGGGTTAGTTTCGGAAGAGAGAGGGTCAGTTTCGGAAGAGAGAGGGTCAGTTTCGGAACAGAGAGGGCCAGTTTCGGAAGAGAGATGGTCAGTTTCGGAAGAGAGAGGGTCAGTTTCGGAGGAGAGAGGGTCAGTTTCGGAAGAGAGAGGGTCAGTTTCGGAAGAGAGAGGGTCAGTTTCGGAAGAGAGAGGGTCAGTTTCGGAAGAGAGAGGGTCAGTTTCGGAGGTGCGAGGATCAGTTTCGGAAGACAGAGGGTCAGTTTCGGAAGAGAGAGGGTCAGTTTCGGAAGAGAGAGGGTCAGTTTCGGAAGAAAGAGGGCCAGTTTCGGAAGAGAGAGAGGGTCAGTTTGGAAGAGAGAGGGTCAGTTTGGAGAGCGAGGTGCAGTTTCGGAAGAGAGAGGGTCAGTTTCGGAAGAGAGAGGGTCAGTTTCGGAAGAGAGAGGGCCAGTTTCGGAAGAGAGAGGGCCAGTTTCGGAAGAGAGAGGGCCAGTTTCGGAAGAGAGAGGGTCAGTTTCGGAAGAGAGAGGGCCAGTTTCGGAAGAGAGAGAGTCAGTTTCGGAAGAGAGAGGTTCAGTTTCGGAAGACAGAGGGTCAGTTTCGGAAGAGAGAGGGTCAGTTTCGGAGGTGCGAGGTTCAGTTTCGGAAGACAGAGGGTCAGTTTCGGAAGAGAGAGGGCCAGTTTCGGAAGAGAGAGAGTCAGTTTCGGAAGAGAGGGTCAGTTTCGGAATAGAGAAAGGGCCATTTTCGGAAGAGAGAGGGCCAGTTTCGGAAGAAGGAGTGCCAGTTTCGGAAAAGAGTGGGATCAGTTTCGGAATAGAGAGGGGCAGTTTCGGAAAAGAGAGGGCCAGTTTCGGAAAAGAGAGGGTCAGTTTCGGAAAAGAGAGGGTCAGCTTCGGAAGAGAGGGCCAGTTTCGGAAAAGAGACGGTCAGTTTCGGAAAAGAGAGGGGCAGTTTCGGAAAAGAGAGGGGCAGTTTCGGAAAAAAGAGGGTCAGTTTTGGAAGAGAGAGGGCCAGTTTCGGAAAAGAGAGGGTCAGTTTCGGAAGAGAAAGGGTCAGTTTTGGAAAAGAGAGGGGCAGTTTCGGAAAAGAGAGGGTTAGTGCTGGAGAAGAGAGTGTCAGTTTCGGAAGAGAGAGGGCCAGTTTCTGAAAAGAGAGAGCCAGTTTCGGAAGAGAAAGGGCCAGTTTTGGAAGAGAGAGGGTCAGTTTTGGAAGAGAGAGGGCCAGTTTCGGAGGAGAGAGGGTCAGTTTCGGAAGAGAGAGGGCCAGTTTCGGAAGAGAAAGGGGCAGTTTGGGAAGAGAGAGGGTCAGTTTCGGAAGAGAGAGGGTCAGTTTTGGAAGAGAGAGGGTCAGTTTCGGAAGAGAGAGGGTCAGTTTCGAAAGAGAAAGGGCCAGTTTCGGAAGAGAGAGGACCAGTTTCGGAAGAGATAGGGCGAATTTCGGAAGAGAGAGGGTCAGTTTCGGAAGAGAGAGGGCCAGTTTCGGAAGAGAGAGGCCCAGTTTCGAAAGAGAGAGGGCCAGTTTCGGAAGGGAGAGGGCCAATTTTGGGAGAGAGAGGGTCAGTTTATGAAGAGAGAGGGCCAATTTCGGAAGAGAGAGGGTCAGTTTCGGAAGAGAGAGGGCCAGTTTCGGAAGAGAGAGGGCCAGTTTCGGAAGAGAGAGGGACAGTATAGGAAGAGAGAGGCTTGCTTGGAAGAGAGGGCCAGTTTCGGAAGAGAGAGGGTCAGTTTCGGAAGAGAGAGGGCCAGTTTCGGAAGAGAGAGGGCCAGTTTCGGAAGAGAGAGGGCCAGTTTCGGAAGAGAGAGGGTCAGTTTCGGAAAAGAGAGGGTCAGTGTCGGAGAAGAGAGGGTCAGTGTCGGAGAAGAGAGGGTCAGTGTCGGAGAAGAGAGGGCCAGTTTTGGAAGAGAGAGGGTCAGTTTCGGAAAAGAGAGGGCCAGTTTCGGAAGAGAGAGGGTCAGTTTCAGAAAAGAGAGGGTCAATGTCGGAGAAGAGAGGGTCAGTGTCGGAGAAGAGAGGGTCAGTGTCGAAGAAGAGAGGATCAGTTTCGGAGAAGAGAGGGCCAGTTTCGGAGAGGAGAGGGTCAGTTTCGGAAAAGAGAGGGTCAGTGTCGGAGAAGAGAGGGTCAGTGTCGGAGAAAAGAGGGTCAGTTTCGGAGAAGAGAGGGTCAGTTTCGGAAAAGTGAGGGTCAGTGTCGAAGAAGAGAGGGTCAGTGTCGGACAAGAGAGGGTCAGTTTCGGAGAAGAGAGGGTCAGTGTCGGAGAGGAGAGGGTCAGTGACGGAGAAGAGAGGGTCAGCGTCGGAGAAGAGAGGGTCAGTTTCGGAAGAGAGTGGGCCAGTTTCGGAGAAGAGAGAGGACCAGTTTCGGAAGAGAGGGCCAGTTTTGGAAGAGAGCTTGTCAGTTTCGGAAGAGAGAGGGTCAGTTTCGGAAGAGAGAGGGTCAGTTTCGGAAGAGAGAGGGCCATTTTTGGAAGAGAGATTGCAAGTTTCGGAAGATAGAGGGTCAGTTTCGGAAGAGAGGGCCAGTTTCAGAAGAGGGAGGGGTCAGTTTCGGAAGAGAGAGGGCCAGTTTCGGAAGAGAGAGGGCCAGTTTCGGAAGAGAGAGGGCCAGTTTTGGAAGAGAGAGGGTCAGTTTCGGAAGAGAGAGAGCCAGTTTTGGAAGAGAAAGAACCAGTTTCGGAAGAGAGAGGGCCAGTTTCGGAAAACAGAGGGTCAGTTTCGGAAGATAGAGGGCCAGTTTCGGAAGAGAGAGGGTCAGTTTCGGAAGAGAGAGAGACAGTTTTGGAAGAGATAGGGCCAGTTTCGGAAGAAAGAGGGCCAGTTTCGGAAGAGAGAGGGCCAGTTTCGGAAGAGAGAGGGTCAGTTTCGGAAGAGAGAGGGTCAGTTTCGGAAGAGAGAGGGTCAGTTTCGGAAGAGAGAGGGTCAGTTTCGGAAGAGAGAGGGTCAGTTTCGGAAGAGAGAGGGTCAGTTTCGGAAGAGAGAGGGTCAGTTTCGGAAGAGAGAGGGTCAGTTTCGGAAGAGAGAGGGTCAGTTTCGGAAGAGAGAGGGTCAGTTTTGGAAAAGAGAGGGGCAGTTTCGGAAAAGAGAGGGTTGCTGGAAGAGAGAGGTCAGTTTCTGGAAGAGAGGGTCAGTTTCGGAAGAGAGAGGTCAGTTCGGAAGAGAGAGGGCAAGCTGGAAGAGAGGGTCAGTTTCGGAAGAGAGAGGGTCAGTTTCGGAAGAGAGAGGGTCAGTTTCGTAAGAGAGAGGGTCAGTTTCGGAAGAGAGAGGGCCAGTTTCGGAAGAGAGAGGGTCAGTTTCGGAAGAGAGAGGGTCAGTTTCGGAAGAGAGAGGGTCAGTTTCGGAAGAGAGAGGGTTAGTTTCGGAAGAGAGAGGATCAGTTTCGGAAGAGAGAGGGTCAGTTTCTGGAAGAGAGAGGTCAGTTTCTGGAAGAGAGAGGGTCAGTTTCTGGAAGAGAGGGTCAGTTTCGGAAGAGAGAGGTCAGTTTCGGAAGAGAGAGGTCAGTTTCGGAGAGAGGTCAGTTCGGAAGAGGTCTGGAAGAGAGGTCAGTTTCGGAAGAGAGAGGGTCAGTTTCGGAAGAGAGGGCCAGTTTCGGAAGAGAGAGGGGCAGTTTCGAAAGAGAGAGGGACAGTTTCGGAAGAGAGAGGGCCAGTTTCGGAAGAGAGGGCCAGTTTCGGAAGAGAGAGGGCCAGTTTCGGAAGAGAGAGGGCCAGTTTCGGAAGAGAGAGGGCCAGTTTAAGAAGAGAGAGGGTCATTTTCGGAAGAGAGAGGCCAAGTTTGGAAGAGAGAGGCCAGTTTGGAAGAGAGAGCCAGTTTCTGGAAGAGAGAGGCCAGTTTGGAAGAGAGAGGGTCAGTTTGGAAAAGAGAGGGCAGTTTCGGAAGAAAGAGTGCCAGTTTCGGAAAAGAGAGGGTCAGTTTCGGAAAAGAGAGGGTCAGTTTCGGAAAAGAGAGGGCCAGTTTCGGAAAAGAGAGGGTCAGTTTCGGAAAAGAGAGGGTCAGTTTCGGAAAAGAGAGGGCCAGTTTCGGAAAAGAGAGGGCCAGTTTCCTAAAAGAAAGGGTCAGTTCCGGAAGAGAGAAGGTCAGTTTCGGAAAAGAAAGGGCCAGTTTCGGAAAAGAGAGGGTCAGTTTCGGAAAAGAGAGGGCCAGTTTCGGAAAAGAGAGGGCCAGTTTCGGAAAAGAGAGGGTCAGCTTCGGAAGAGAAAGGGTCAGTTTCGGAAAAGAGAGGGCCAGTTTCGGAAAAGAGAGGGCCAGTTTTGGAAAAGAGAGGGCCAGTTTCGGAAAAAAGAGGGCCAGTTTCGGAAAAGAGAGGGTCAGTCTCGGGGAAGAGAGGGGCAGTTTCGGAAAAGAGAGGGGCAGTTTCGGAAAAGAGAGAGTCAGTTTCGGAAGGGAGAGGGCTAATTTCGGAAAAAGAGAGGGTCATTTTCGGAAAAGAGAGGGTCAGTTTTGGAAAAGAGAGGGGCATTTTCGGAAAAGAGAGGGTCAGTTTAAAAAAAGAGAGGGCCAGTTTCGGAAAAGAGAGGGCCAGTTTCGGAAGAGAGAGGGCCAGTTTCGGAAAAGAGAGGGCCAGTTTCGGAAGAGAGAGGGCCAGTTTCGGAAGAGAGAGGGCCAGTTTCGGAAGAGAGAGGGCCAGTTTCGGAAGAGAAAGGGGCAGTTTCGGAAGGGAGAGGGGCAGTTTTGGAAGAGAGGGCCAGTTTCGGAAGAGAGAGGGCCAGTTTCGGAAGAGAAAGGGCCTGTTTCGGAAGAGAGAGGGCCAGTTTCGGAAGAGAGAGGGGCAGTTTTGGAAGAGAAAGGGCCAGTTTCGGAAGAGAGAGGGCTAAGCTGGAGGAAGAGAGAGGGCCAGTTTCGGAAGAGAGAGGGGCAGTTTCGGAAGAGAGAGGGCCAGTTTCGGTAGAGAGAGGGCCAGTTTCGGAAAAGAGAGGGCCAGTTTCGGAAGAGAGAGGGACAGTTTCGGAAAAGAGAGAGCCAGTTTCGGAAGAGAGAGGGCCAGTTTCGGAAGAGAGAGGGACAGTTTCGGAAAAGAGAGGGCCAGTTTCGGAAGAGAGAGGGACAGTTTCGGAAAAGAGAGGGCCAGTTTCGGAAGAGAGAGGGACAGTTTCGGAAAAGAGAGGGCCAGTTTCGTAAGAGAGAGGGACAGTTTCGGAAGAGAGGGGGACAGTTTCCGAACAGAGAGGGACAGTTTCGGAAAAGAGAGGGACAGTTTCGAAAGAGAGAGGGACAGTTTCGGAAAAGAGAGGGCCAGTTTCGGAAAAGAGAGGGCCAGTTTCGGAAGAGAGAGGGACAGTTTCGGAAAAGAGAGGGCCAGTTTCGGAAAAGAGAGGGCCAGTTTCGGAGGAGAGAGGGACAGTTTCGGAAAAGAGAGGGCCAGTTTCGGAAAAGAGAGGGCCAGTTTCGGAAGAGAGAGGGACAGTTTCGGAAAAGAGAGGGCCAGTTTCGGAAAAGAGAGGGCGAGTTTTGGAAAAGAGAGTGTCAGTTTCGGAAGAGAGAGGGCCAGTTTCGGAAAGGCCATAATGTTTGATGAATTTAACACCCAAGACTATATAAGCATCCATGTAAAAGTTAACTCCTTACACTTAACCTTTAGACAATGGTACAAAACATGTTTATTAGACTTTTTAAACGTATTCTTTCACGACAAAAGAGGCTAGCCGAGGGCAAAAACAAAAGGGGGAAACAACCCAGCTCGTAAGACGCTGCTTCTATGAAATGAGTATAGTAGAACATGCCAAAAAGTTATCTTTCTAAATTAGAGTGTGTCGTGATACTCCCCTGTTGAAAGAGTTTAAGTCACATGAAAGAGGATATACAAAGGATGGATGTTCCAGAGATCACCAGGAAAAAGGATATAGAAAAAATAAGGTAAAGATACTGAGGTCACCAGGGAAAAGGATAGAAAATATAAGGTAAAGATACTGAGATCACCAGGGAAAGGGATGGAAAATATAAGGTAAAGATACTGAGGTCACCAGGGAAAGGGATAGAAAATATAAGGTAAAGATACTGAGGTCACCAGGGAAAGGGATAGAAAATTTAAGGTAAAGATATTAAGGTCACCAGGAAAAGGGATAGAAATTTTAAGGTAGACATACTAAGGTCACCAGGAAAAGGGATAGAAAATTTAAGGTAAAGATACTAAAGTCACCAGGAAAAGGGATAGAAAATTTAAAGTAAAGATACTAAGGTCACCAGGAAAAGGGATAGAAAATTTAAAGTAAAGATACTAAGGTCACCAGGAAAAGGGATAGAAAATTTAAAGTAAAGATACTGAGGTCGCCAGGAAAAGGGATGGGGAGAGAAAAGAGGTGAAGATACTGGTCAACTCTTGCATTAGTGGTTTGGACAGCATGGGGATGAAATCGGGTATACAGTCCTTTCAGAAAACCTCTCGCGGTACTTGCCTCAGGCCGTTCTTGAAGTAGGAGAGGAAGCGCTTGCTCTCGCTGCCCTCCACCTCCCTGTGCTGCACCGGGCCGCCCCCCATCATGTCGTCCAGTTCCACAGTCTTGATGGCCGCCACCCCCGCCTCGTCCGTGCTCGTCTCGCTGCCCAGCCAGAAGTGGATGTGGATGTCCAGCTTGCCGCGAGGTGGGTGTGGCTGGTGAAGGCACAACACAATATTTAGGAAGTCCATATTTCTAAGTTTCCTTTCGTGTTTGGCTGACACATTTTTCTTTAGCTTGTCAGATTTTCGGCGAATAAAACTTCTGAGACACAAATAGTCGAGTCGAGACACCAGGGGTTAGAGATTTGCACTTAACTGGTGTCTCGACTCGACTGTTTGTGTTTCAGAAGTTTTATTCGCCTAAAATCTGACAAGGTAAAGTCCATATTGGTAAACGTATCGGGCTCATATTACGACCATTTTCCAAGGCCACAGAGAAGATTAACCGGGTTTCCATGGGTGATTTTAGCGTCCATGGTGCAGAAGTCGTGTAAAACTATCATTTGGATCACGAAGCAGTCCATGGAAATCCCAGCAACTTCTAATCGAGGCTTTTCAAACAGGTGAACTGAGGCGCCGATACATTAAGGTCGGTATTATAATTAAGACTTTCGCTTCTCACATCAGCTATTTCTAAAGGTCAAAGAGGGGATCAGTCGGGTTCTAATGAGTATTTCTTTAGGTTCATTGTACAGACGAAGGATTAGACTACCACCAGGGTCATAAAACTACTCCTGGAAATGCCCCAAACTCCTACGAAAGCCCTGTCAAATATGTGAGCTTGGGCGACGAAATGTTTAGTACCTAACACGACCCTAAGAGTACTGGCCTTAGGTTGGTAGTCTCAAATTCTGCCGCCTCTCACTTCAACATTTTCCAAAGGCCGAAAAGGAGATTAGTCGGGCGGGGTCTCAAGGGTGTTTTTTTCCACGTTCAAAATACAAAAGCTTTGAGAAACTATCACCAGAGCCATAAAACTACTGCCCCCCTCCCCTCTCCATGGAAATGCCCACACCTACGTAAGTCTTGCCAAATAGGTGTGCTTGGGCGACGAAATGTTTAAGAATATGGTCCTTATGCACGTGTGTTATGAGGCACCGTGTATACTCGGGTGCAAGGCGATGGCATATAAATGAACCCCAAAGGATATGGATGTTCGACGAAGGAATGAATTAACCCCCTAGAAAAACAGTAATGTAGTAGTAGTAGTAATAGTAGTAGTAGTAGTAGTAGTAGTAGTAGTAGTAGTACGGCACACTTACGATGTCGTCCATGCCTGCCGGCTTGCCATACTCAGAGCCTGAGAGGACGAGGTAGGAGTCACCCTTGTAGAACTTGCCATAGTCCTCGCGCCTCAGGGCCACAAGCTCCAGGCTCTGCCGGGAGAAGAAGAAAAAAAATCATGCTATATTCGGTAATTCCAACGCACCAACTAGTCACCTTGTATACTCATGCGAAAGTCACTCTCATGTTAAACTCATCACTGATTAAGGAATGAATCTAAGCCCCGAAGAAAAAAGTGTTATCCATGCAAAAGTCGATCAACCAAATTTGATCACAAAATTTGATTCCAAGAAAATAATAGTCTGGAGGACTGATCTGAAGTATGTGCATTAATTATAAATAACTTTTTAGCTTAAGAAAGAGGACGCGTACCGTAAATTTCGCGTTAGTTAACCCTTACTTTTATCTAGCAACAATGTACGGTAAGTCTAGGCTCGCGGAAATGTAAACAGAACATGTAGGGTAAAAATTGGATTTGAGTGTTTTACAGAGCTTTCTAAAATAATAATAATAAAAAAAAAACGGACATGTCGACTCGCGGACCAACGGGAGGTGCAAACTGAGGTACAAAATTAACAGTTGTCAAAGTAAAGGTTGATGAGCATTTTAACAATTGCTCATTTTCAAACCTTGGCTCCAGATTTCATAGTTGTAATACGTATTTCTCGGGAACGGTGCGTGCGAATTGGCAAACATATCTACCGTCGCAAATATGAAAAAAAAGTGACTGACAAAGTGAGTGAAAGGCGTCAGTAAACGAACAAAGTTGGAAGAACGCAATGTTTAAAAGTCCCGCATTTATGCAGCAAAGGAAGCAGCTCAACGGCATAAAAACTGGATAAAAGTAAGACCGCTAAGCTGTCCCTCAAAAGAAAGTAGAATGCGTGTATAGAAGAGAAGCTCAATTTCGGAAGGAGTGGTGTCTTGATACTCCCCTCTTGAATGAATGCCATGTAAAAACAATCGAAACACTTTCCCTCACCACGGGGTATATATAAAAAAAATCATGAATAAACTACTTGAAATTCATTATAAGTGGCCTTTTTAGAAACGTAACCCTCGCGTAAAATCAAAGTTGCCTTTACAGAATCATTCAATAAGTAACTTCGTGAAATTTATACGCCACCTCTTCCGAAAGTTACCCCTCACGAAAACCCAAACGTTTCAACAGTACAGTGGGCCCGCATTCTCAAACGTTCTCACCCCTACACTAACTGTTTTCAAGAGTCACAAAGGAGATTAGTCAGGTTCTCCTTACTGTTTTTCACGTTCATGGTGCAGAAGCCTTGTCAAACTATCACTAAGCTCATAAAACTACCCATGAAAATACCCACAGCCTCTACGTTAGCCTTATCAAATTTGGGTGCGTAAGCTCCTAAAAGGTCTGAGAATGCGGGCCCAGAAGAGGATGAAGAAGTGAGAGCCTTGCCTCGACCCGCCAGATGATGAAGAAGGTGCTGTTCTTGGGGATGATGTTGAAGGCCGGGTCTTTCACCAGTTCACCCATCCTGCGGCACAAGAAGAGGGGGGTCAGGAAGGTGTGGTGGTGATATGTGTGGGGGCAGTAGTAGTAGTAGGAGTAGTAGTAGTAGTAGTAGTAGTAGTAGTAGTAGTAGAAACAATAATCATAATAACAGTAGTAATAATAATGAAAATAACAACAATAATATTAATAATAATAATAATAATAATAATAATAATAATAATAATAATAATAATAATAATAATAATAATAATAATAATAATAATAATAATAATAATAATAATAATAATAATAATAATAATAATAATAATAATAATAATAATAATAATAATAATAATAATAATAATAATAATAATAATAATAATAATAAAAAATAAAAATAAAATAGTAATAATAATAAAAAATTAGCAAGCAAAATTATGATAATGAACATTGATAATAGTATATTTGAGTAGTTGTAGTAGTAGTTAATATTATTATTATTATTATTATTATTATTATTATTATTATTATTATTATTATTATTATTATTATTATTATTATTATTAGTAGTAGTAGTAGTAGTAGTAGTAGTAGTAGTAGTAGTAGTACAGACTTAAAAGGGTGGTGGGACACTGTGAACACTGCCGGGCCTGAGATAGGATACATCCCTAACGCCACCAAGTCTGTCCTTATTGTCAAACCTGAACATTATGACCATGCCGCAGAAACTTTTAGAGGAAGTGGCGTCATTGTGACAAAAGACGGACAACGACATTTAGATGCAGTGATCGGGACAGAGGTATATAAGAAGGAGTACGTAGGAGACAAAGTAGCTGAATGGGTGAAGGAAATAGAAGCTTTGTCTGCCATTGCCAAGACTGAGCCACACGCTGCCTATTCAGCGTACACCCACGGCATCCAACATCGGTGGCGGTTCCTGATGCGCACCATCCCAGGCATCAGTCCACTCCTCCGACCACTAGAAAATGCCGTCAAGAATGTATTCTTGCCGGCGCTGGTGAAATCTCATGATTTAGGGAAGGAGGAGAGGGATATGTTAGCACTTCCCCCAAGACTGGGTGGGATGGGGATCACCAACCCTGAGAAGCTGGCTGATAAGGAGAACCAAAACTCCATCAGCCTTACCAGGTCACTCATCAACAGAATCATCGCTCAGGAGGCAGAGGGCGAGATAGATTAAGCAGAAATAAGAGATATTAAAAGAAAAATCTCAGAAGAAAGGCAACAGGACCAAAAAGACGAGCGAGACCGTCCTACACACCACCTGTCCACAGAAATAGGTAGAAAAATACACACAGCACAGGAGGCAGGCGCCTCTAACTGGCTAACGTCATTACCAATCAGAGCAAAGGGCTTCAGCCTCAACAAACAAGAATTTGTCGACGCCATTGCTCTGAGATATGGCTGGCCGATTGAGGGACTGCCTGATCTCTGTTCATGTGGATCACCAAATGATGTCACCCACACCATGACATGTAAAAAAGGAGGCTTCGTCTGTATTCGACACGATGAAGTGAGGGATCTGACAGCCAGCATGCTCGGGGAGGTATGCCAAGACGTCACTACCGAGCCGGCACTGCTTCCCCTGGACGGCGAACACCTTCGATACAGGACGGCCAATACCTCACAGGAGGCACGGGTTGATTGATGTAAGTGCCCGCGGATTCTGGGTGCGCGGACAGCGGGCATTCATCGACATCCGCATATTCGACCCGATGGCTGCCTGTCACCGTGAGCTGCCCCTGCAAGCCGCCCACCACAGGAACGAGGAAGAGAAGACAAGGGCATACGGTGAAAGAATCCAACATGTGGATTAGGGCAGCTTCACCCCCCTCGTCTACACCACATCCGGCGGGATGGGTCCCAGGGCCCAATGCTTCTACGCACGCCTCGCGGAACTAATCTCAGAAAAGAAGCATCAGCCAAGGAGCCACGTTGTCGCCTGGATGAGGTGTCGCCTCTCGTTCTCCCTGCTCAGGTCGGCCATCCTGTGTCTCAGGGGCACCAGACACTCTTTCCTAAAAGCCACCAACATCTCCAATATGGACTATGAAGCCACAGTGGTGGAGAGTGACATTAGGGTGGGTCGGGAGTGACTTGAGTAGAGAAGGAAAGGGGGATCTGGACGTAATAAATGATAGGTGATTTAGTTCTAGGTAGTATTAGTGATATGGTTGGATGCCACAGTCATTAGCGAACAGAGTTGGGGCTAATGACCTCCAAGTTATGGAGCCCTCCATGATTATGTGTCGGGAAAATAAACATGGGTGGAGGTATCATTTATGTAGTAGTAGTAGTAGTAGTAGTAGTAGTAGTAGTAGTAGTAGTAGTAGTAGTAGTAGTAGTAGTAGTAGTAGTAGTAGTAGTAGTAGTAGTAGTAGTAGTAGTAGTAGTAGTAGTAGTAGTAGAAGTAGAAGTAGCAGTAGTAGTAAACAACAACAACAACAACAACAACAAAACTAATAATAACACACGAAATAAAACTAACAGGACCCGTTACAAATCCACTCCACTCCAGGGGCGAATCGTTAAGTAGCGCGCCGGGACACTCCACTCACGCTGATAAGGTGGCCAAGTTACATGCCAGGGCGAGGAATGTGTGGCAGCCTTTCGATCTCATGTGTACAAGATTGTGTCACTCACTTTTCCTTTCCTCATCCTGACTCCCACACCTGTTTTACCTAATCGGTGGTGGTCGAGTGGTCAGCGTGCGGGCGTGGTGGGTCATGCATCACGGCAGCCATTATAAATAGAATTCGCCTGCACCACATACGCTCTGGGGCCGTCCAAAAGGCGGCCTACAAGTGGTAAATGCAGCAGCTAAAAAAATAATAAATAAATATAAAAATAAAAATCCTTCCTCATCCTGACTTTACCTATGTTATGACCTTACTATGTTATGACCTTACTTACTAATCTAATACCTATGTGCAAGATTGTGTCACCTGTCCTTTCATCACCCTGACCTTCACACTTTTTTTCAGCAGAGGAGTCAGCTCAAGGGCATAAAAAAAGGAAACAAATGTGAAAAAAAAGCCCGCTACTCACTGCTCCTAAAAAGAGTTAGAGGAGTGGCCGAAAAATAGGTCAATTTCGGGAGGAGAGGTGTCCCTGTTTTACTTCACCTGTCCAATCAATCACCTTTCCTTCCCTCGCCCTCACCTTCACACCTGTTACTTATGTGCGAGATTGTCACTTACCTTTCCTTTCATCATCCTCACCTTCACACCTGTTACTTATGTGCGAGATTGTGTCACTTACCTTTCCTTTCATCATCCTCACCTTCACACCTGTTTTACTTCACCTGTCCAATCAATCACCTTTCCTTCCTCCTCCACCTCCCACCCCCTCTCACCTATGTGCCAGATTGTGTCACTTACCTTCCTTTTCATCATCCTCACATTCACACCTGTTTTACTTCACCTGTCCAATCAATCACCTTTCCTTCCCTCGTCCTCACCTTCACGCCTCTCACCTATGTGCCAGATTGTGTCACTTACCTTTCCTTTCATCATCCTCACCTTCACACCTGTTTTACTTCACCTGTCCAATCAATCACCTTTCCTTCCCTCGTCCTCACCTTCACCCCTCTCACCTATGTGCCAGATTGTGTCACTTACCTTTCCTTCCATCATCCTCATCTTCACACCTGTTTTACTTCACCTGTCCAATCAATCACCTTTCCTTCCCTCGTCCTCACCTTCACACCTCTTACCTAACCACATGTTCAAATTATCTTTTCTTTCCTAACCCTGAGCGCCATTCAATCATAAACCTCAATCTCCTTTCTTCTTATCTATTTCCTAGCTTTTTTTAATCTGTCTATCATATTTTCTCATTAATATACCTGCGTTACTTAACTCTCCTTTTTCTTTCCTAAATCTGAGGCCAAATGAATCACTGACCTTAATTCCTTTCTTCTTATTTATTTCCTTATTTCATCCTTCTGTCTTATTTCCTCGTTCTCATACAAGTCTTGTACCTAACCCTCCTTTCCCTTTCCTAAATCTGAGCCCAAATGAATCACTGACCTTAATTCCTTTCTTCTTATCTATTTTATTATTTCATCTGTCTGTCTTATTTTTTCATTCTCATACACCTCTTTTACCTAACCCTCCTTTTACTTTCCTTATCCTGAGCTACGATGAATCATAAACCTCCTAATTTCGTTTCTCTTTATTTATTTATTTATTTATTCCGTCTATTAAATATTCTCATTCTCATACACCTTTAGGCCCATATTCTTCCTTTCGGCTCTCATAACAAATATTTCCAATGGTCATAAAGAGATTTAGTGTATTTTCACGTTCATGGTGTAGATACCTTATCAAATGATCACTGAGCTCAGAAAACTAACAATGGAAATACTGAAACAATCTATATAAAAGCCCGAAAATGTGAGAGATAATGGACCTTATTTTTTCCTCGCTAAGCTGTCAGTCGATTTATCTTGCTGACTTAAGCATTCCAATATGTTAGGCCACTCCTCTCCTAATCCATCACCTTCAGACAGTCTATCTTCTTCACTTCAGCATTCCTGCCAGCTAAGTAATTACTCTCTTAATCCCTTCCTTCAGTTTGTTTATCATCCAAACTTAGCATTCCACTCAAGTCAGCTTCCTCGAGGTTGGGCGTTCTGTATCGTCTCCGCCAGTTCTTCTCCCCCGCATAGATGCTTTTCCCCTAAACCTATTAACAGTGGTGTCCCGCAGGGCTCTGTCCTATCAAACACTCTCTTTCTGAAGTTCATTAATGATCTTCTTTCCAAAACGAACTGTCCTATCCATTCTTATGCCGATGACTCCACTCTGCATTACTCAACTTCTTTTAATAGAAGACCCACTCAACAGGAACTAAACGATTCCAGGCTGGAGGCTGCAGAACGCTTAGCCTCAGACCTTACTATTATTTCCGATTGGGGCAAGAAGAACCTGGTGTCCTTCAACGCCTCAAAAACACAGTTTCTCCACCTATCCACTCGACAAAATCTTCCAGATATCTATCCCCTATTCTTCAACAACACTCAGCTATCACCTTCTTCAACACTAAACATCCTCGGTCTATCCTTAACTCAAAATCTTAACTTGAAACTTCATATATCTTCTTTTACTAAATCAGCTTCCTCGAGGCTGGGAGTTCTGTACCGTCTCTGCCAGTTCTTCTCCCCCGCGCAGATGCTTTCCATTTATTGGGGCCTTGTCCGCCCTCGTATGCAGTATGCATCTCACGTGTGGGGGGGCTCCACTCATACAGCTCTCCTAGACATATTGGAATCTAAGGCTCTTCGTCTCATCAGCTCTCCTCCTCTTACTGATAGTCTTCTACCTCTTAAATTTCGCCGTCATGTTGCCTCTCTTTCTATCTTCTATCGATATTTTCATGCTGACTGCTCTTCTGAACTTGCTAACTGCATGCCTCCCCCCCTCCCGCGGCCCCGCTTCACACGACTTTCTACTCATGCTCATCCCTATACTGTCCAAACCCCTTATGCAAAAGTTAACCAACATCTCCATTCTTTCATCCCCTTCACTGGTAAACTCTGGAACAGCCTTCCTTCGTCTGTATTTCTTCCTGCCTCTGACTTGACCTCTTTAAGAAGAGTGTATCAAGACGCCTCTCCACCCGAAATTGACCTCTCTTTTGGCTACTCTTTACTTTTATCTTTTATAGGAGCGGCGAGTAGCGGGCTTTTTTTTTGTACTCTTTTTATTGCCCTTGACCCGTGTCCTCTGATGTAATATATATATATATATATATATATATATATATATATATATATATATATATATATATATATATATATATATATATATATATATATATATATATATATATATATATATATATATATATATATATATATATATATATATATATATATATATATATATATATATATATATATATATATATATATATATATATATATATATATATATATATATATATATATATATATATATATATATATATATATATATATATATATATATATATATATATATATATATATATATATATATATATATATATATATATATATATATATATATATATATATATATATATATATATATATATATATATAAAAAAGGGCCTTGTCCGCCCTCGTATGGATTATGCATCTCACGTGTTGGGGGGGCTCCACACACACAGTTCTCTCGGACAGAGTGGAGTCTAGGGCTCTTCGTCTCATCAGCTCCCCTCCTCCTACTGACAATCATCTATCCCTTAAATTCCGCCGTCATGTTGCATCTCTTTCTATCTTCTATCAATATTTTCATGCTGACTGCTCTTCTGAACTTGCTTACTGCATGCCTCCCCCCCTCTCGCGGCCCCGTTGTACTCGACTTTCTACTCAAGCCCATCCCTATACTGTTCAAATATCTTATGCAAGAGTTAACCAGCATCTCCATTCTTTCATCCCCTTCACTGGTAAACTCTGGAACAGCTTTCCTTCGTCTGTAGTTCCTCCTGCCTTAGACTTGACCTCTTTCAAGAGGAGTGTATCAAAACACCTCTCCATCCAAAACTGACCTCTCTTTTGGCTACTCTTTACTTTTCCCTTTGTGGGAGCAACAATTAGCGGGTTTTTTTCTACACTTTCTTTTTGTTGCCCTCGAGTTGCTTCCTGTATGTTAAAAAAAAAAATATATATATATATATATATATATATATATATATATATATATATATATATATATATATATATATATATATATATATATATATATATATATATATATAAGCCACTCCTCTCATAGTCCTTCCTTTCATTTCGTTTGTTTTCTTTACTTAAACAGTTTTATCTTCTCAGATGCCTTCAGTCCATTTATCTTTTTGACTTAAACATTCCAATTCTCTCAGATGCTTTCAGCCCACTTATCTTTCTGACTAAAACATTTCAACCCTCTCAGATGCTTTGTCAGCTTAAACCCCTAAATCATCTGATCCTAAGATACCATCAGTCCGTATCTTCTGGACTTAAGCATTCCTATCCTATCTTTGATACCTTCCGTCCGTTTATCTTCCTGACTTAAGTTTTCCAGCCCTCACATCGATTTTTCACTCTGCTCTATCTCCCTGAGTTAAGCACTTCAATCCTCTCAGATATTTTCAGTCCGTATCTTCCTGGCAAGCATTCCAATCCTCTTTTGGACACCATCAAGTCGTTTATCATCCTGACTTAAGCATTCCAATCCTCTCCTTGATACCTTCAGTCCGTTGATCCTCCTCCTCCCTTCCGATCCATCAAGCACTAACTCGCAGCGGGCATGCAACGCCACTCTTACTGAGCCGCTCGACCGCCTGATTGTCTTGTTGATGTAAAAGGATCACAAATGCAAACACTGTGTTAAAATCCCGTTAACGTCGAACTGTTGTCAAGAAACTAGCGTCGAGTGGTCAGGGATCCCCACACGCTGGCTATCACTTCGTCGACTGTGGCCGGTCAAGTGGATAACGATAAATAAATGAATACCGAAACAGAATAATCCGGTGGCACCATCACGACCGGGGACCAAACAATGCTGCCCTCCTCGAGTACAACTATTTGTGCTATAAGCCTGCATATTATATAGAAAAAGATAACTCCTCCTACTACTACTACTACACAACTACTACTACTACACTACTACTACTACTACTACTACTACTACTACTACTACTACTACTACTACTACTACTACTACTACTACTACTACTACTACTGCTGCTACTACTACTACAATTACAACAATAAAAAATATATATGTCGTGAAAACGATGATAAAAACAACAACAACAACAACAACAACAACAATAACAGTAGCAGCTAGGCGCGTTAGTGAACTCATTAAATCAGTGATGTAATACTGGTCCTGGCGTTTATCCTTATCTCTACTTCTTGATAAGGGGCCGAGGTTCATATGCTTAAATATCGACCGGCTTATGTATGCTTGCTTGAGGCCACACTGAATGCTGCTGAGGCGAGGGAGGTAGTCAATTTACTTACACTCTATATACCCGCTTAATAAACAAGATATATAACGATACTTTGAACGCTTAGGTCAGTATTGTTAGACGCTTTCGGTTCTCACGTCACTATTTCCAAAGGCCAAAAAAGGAGTTCAGTCGGGCTCTTATGAGTGATATTTGGGGTTCATATTGCAGCAGAATGGTCAAATTACCACCAGGGTCGTAAAACTATCCTTGGAAATGCCCACAACTCCCTGGAAGGCCTTGTCAAATATGTGTGTTTGGGCGATAAAATGTTATATAATACGACACTTAATTTAAAGGGTCGAGTTCTGCATGGATACCACTTTTCTGGGGAGCTTGAATCTCTTCCTCAATAGAGCATATCATAACCTTTGAGGGTAAAGGTTCGTATGTGTTTAAATGTCAACTGGCTTAAATGTGCTTACTTGAGGCCTCCCTGAACGCTCTTGATGGGGAGGAGGGCAGTCGATCTACATGCACTATATACTCGCTTAACAAGACAAAATAATTAAAGATGCTTCGAAGGCTCAGTTTAAAGGGTTCAATTCTACATGGATGCTCTACTTTTCTGGGGAGCTTGAATCTACTCGTCGACAGAACATAGGGGGCGGGAACGATGTTAACATGAGATTGACTGGTACACGAGCATCATATTATACCTCTTTCACATCCACAGCTTGATTACAGGAACCTACTCATTATTTTCAGTGTATTAAATTCGTTCCCTTTATAAACTTTTTGTCATAGGGAGAAGACGACCACATTGGAATAAATTGTCAACTGTATACTTTCATGTATCTGGGCACCTCTCCTCCCGAAATTTACCTCTCTTTTTGGCCACTCCTCTGTAATCTATTCAGGAGCAGTAAGTAGCGGGCTTTTTTTTTTCATTATTGTTTTCTTTTTTTCACGCCCTTGAAATGTCTCCTTTTCTGTAAAAAAAAAAAAAAAATGTGCTGTTCTTGGTAAAAGGTATATTTGTGCACTTTTTCAGAAGCAGTAAATAGCGTGCTTTTTTTCATTATTGTTGTCTTTTTTTTTACGCCCTTGCACTGTCTCCTCTGCTGTAAAAAAAAAGAAAAAAAAAAGAAAAAGCAAAGCAAGTGTATCAAAAGGGCATCCACGACCACACTGGAATCAATTGTCTATTATATACTGTCATGTCCTGTTCTCGGTAAAAAGTATATATCTGTGTACTTAGTCAAATAAGAACCAAAGCAAATAGACAGCAAGATGATGCAAACTCTTGTGAATAAACATCGAGATTTGTAATAATAAGAGACGACTGATTACTTGTTGTTATTATTATTATTATTATTATTATTATTATTATTATTATTATTATTATTATTATTATTATTATTATTATTATTATTATTATTATTTTATCATTATTACTATTATTAGCTATTATTATTATTATTATTATTATTATTATTATTATTATTATTATTATTATTATTATTATTATTATTATTATTGTCGTTGTTGTTGTTGTTGTTGTTGTTGTTGTTGTTGTTGTTGTTGTTGTTGATGATGTTGCTGCTATTATTATTATTATTATTATTATTATTATTATTATTATTATTATTATTATTATTATTATTATTATTATTATTATTATTATTATTATTATTATTATTATTATTATTATTATTATTATTATTATTATTATTATTATTATTATTATTATTATTATTATTATTAATTGTTGTTGTTGCCACTGGTAACATTAGTTTCTCGCTGACGTGAGGGCCAAGTGGAGCGACTGTGTACAAGCTGGCGAGCGAGCCCTACTAAATAGTCGTGTTATCTGTGTTATGTACAGGCGGTGGCCACGAGACGGGCCTGCCAACCACCAGCAGTACCCGTACAGGAGCTTCCTCACGGTGATGCTACGACCTGTCAGCCCCGATGTGTATCAGTGTTATCGGGCCTTATCTGCCCCTGCTAACAACCTCCGGCGACCAGTGAAAATGTCTTAAGCTCTTCTCAGACTTGCCCACCCATTACTGATTTAAATGATCGAAGAAAAAGTATTGTTATCTACATGTACAGAAGTATTTAAGGAGTTAGCGTGGGGTAACACAAATCAGGATGGATCGTGTAAACCCTATAACATCCTTAGATTCGTAGGTGATATAGTTTTGCTTAGTGATTCTGAGGCATAGTTATAAAGAATCATCGAAGAATAATAGAGAACTTGAAAGTAGGGCTGAAGCTGGAGATGAAGAAAATCGAAGATACGATACAATAGTAACTTCTTCAGACAAAATATGATGATATAGGGAACTAAACACTTGCGAGACCAGAGGAACACAGAGATCCAGGACAATCAATTGCCACAAAACCAGCCCATGAAAAATAAAGGAAAATGAGAAGAGTAATGGGAGGGCACACTTTTGGCAAACACGATAATAGAACTTGAGATGTAAGACAAACAACTGATGCAAACCTAGTCCACAAAAAAAAATAAAGCAGAATGAGAAGAGTAATGGGATGGTATTGGCAAACATGATAGTACAATTCTAACACCAAACTGCCCCCTTAGGACAAAATATGATGATCAGAAACTAAACACTAAAGAAAGCAGAGGAACACAAACATTTAAGACAAACAAACTAGCCCACTATAGCCCAAACTAGCCCTCAAAAAATGCATCAGAATGAGAAGAGCAATGCTTTTTTTTTTACGCCCTTGAACTGTCTCCTTTGCTGTAAAAAAAAATGTGGTGTGCTTCTGGCAAACATAATGATATAACCTAATACCAAATTGCCACACCTCCTAATGAGAAAGATGCACAGTCCTTGTATGCTGCCAGTTCTAACATACGGTTCTGAAAATTTGCGCTTCATTAAAGATCTAAAGAGCGAAACAGACCGCTAGAAGAAAAGAAAAAAAATGGATAGGGCGTAAGACGGGAAGCGACCATCATGAGTAAGTGAATAAACAAAGGCCCAAGATTTATAATGACGATCAAGACCAAGGAAGGATGCCATATCGTGCGTAGTGACCTCCTTCTTCCATCCGTCCCAGAGATAGATAGATAGATAGATAGAGAGACAGACAAACAGACAGACAGACAGACAGACAGATAGACAGACAGACAGACCCACTGACAAACAAGTAGACAAGTAGATACAAACACAGACAGAGGCGGGCAGACAGACAGGCAGACAGACAGACTCACTGACAAACAAGTAGACAAGTAGATACAAACACAGACAGAGGCGGGCAGACAGACAGACAGACAGACAGACCCACTGACAAACAAGTAGACAAGTAGATACAAACACAGACAGAGACGGGCAGACAGACAGACAGACAGACCCACAGACAAACAAGTAGACAAGCAGACACAAACACAGACAGAGACGGGCAGACAGACAGACAGACAGACCCACAGACAAATAAGTAGACAAGCAGACGCAAACACAAACAGAGACGGGCAGACAGACAGACAGACAGGCAGACAGACAAACAAGTAGACAAGCAGACACAAACACAGACAGAGACGGGCAGAAAGACAGACAGACAGACAGACCCACAGACAAACAAGTAGACAAGTAGACACAAACACAGACAGACGGGCAGACAGGCAGGTACAGACAGACAGACAGACAGACCCACAGACAAACAAGTAGACAAGTAGACACAAACACAGACAGAAAGAGGCAGACAGACAGGCAGATACAGACAGACAGACAGAAAAACAGACAGACAGACAGAAACAAACTGCTTGCCCTATTGTAATCTGGAAATATGTGCTGCGTGTGATCGACCTGCGCAATGCTAAGCCCGCAAAAGCTCCAGCTGATCTCCCAGGCTGCTGTGACTCACTGATAAAGACGGCGGATGGATTACGGTGAAGGCTACAGCGATAAGCGTGAGAGAGAACATGATTGATAGATAGATAGATAGATAGGTAGATGGATAGACGGATAGTAACAGAGAGACAGACACGATGAACTAGTACTCAGAAATTCGAGCATCGCCTATAGAGGTCTTCATAGCCAGGCAAGGTAGGCTGTGTAGTCCTAGATTCAGGCAACGCGGAGAAGTAATAGAATCCGCTCCTATTCCTACCGTTGATATTGATGCTAATGGTGGTGATAATGAGACTGGTAACGATGACAACACTAATAATAATTGTTAGATGTTGTTTCTCTTACTGCAAAAAAAAGATAATAGTAGAGGTATAGTAGTAGAAGTAGTAGTAATAACAGTAGTAGCAGCAGTAGTAGTGGTAGTAGTTGTAATATTAGTAGTAATAGTAGTAATAGTAGTAGTAGTAGTAGTAGTAGTAATAGTAATAAGCCCTCCATTTACATTCCTCTTGGGCAATAATTCATCTCCTTCTCCCACCCACTCTCCATTCCTGTCCCTCCCTTCAATCCCTTCCTTCCCTTGCTTTGCCGAGAGGGATGGGGTTGGATAGATGGATAGATAGATAGATAGACAGATAGACAGGTAGGTAGGTAGATAAATAGATAGACAGAGACAGTCAGGCAGGCATGTGGCGCCGCATTGCTCAGAGTAAGGTCAATCAATATATTTGCAACCCACGCGCATGGCTCCTGATTCAGTCTGCCTGGCGACTGCTATTTTTACGTCCTTGCATGGACTCCAATCTGCAGCCTCTCTTGGTGGTGTCTCTATACTGGCGGCTCTGTACTGACGACTCTGTATTGACGACTCTACACTTATCTGTTTACTGAAGACTCTATACTGACCTCTCTATACTGATGACTATGCTGACGACTCTATACTGATGCCTCTACACTGACCTCTATATACTGACGACTCTATACTGGCGACTCTATACTGATCTCTCTATAATGGCGACTCCATACTGACGACTCTATACTGATCTCTCTATACTGGCGACTCTATACTGACTACTCTATACTGATCTCTCTATACCGGCGACTCTATACTGATGACTCTATGCTGATCTCTCTATACTGGCGACTCTACACTGATGACTCTATGCTGATCTCTCTATACTGGCGACTCTTTACTGATGACTTTATGCTGATCTCTCTATACTGGCGACTCTACACTGATGACTCTATGCTGATCTCTCTATATCGGCGACTCTATACTGATGACTCCATGCTGATCTCTCTATACCGGCGACTCTATACTGATGACTCCATGCTGATCTCTCTATACCGGCGACTCTATACTGATGACTCTATGCTGATCTCTCTATACTGGCGACTCTATAATGATGACTCCATGCTGATCTCTCTATACTGGCGACTCTATACTGATGACTCCATGCTGATCTCTCTATACTGGCGACTCTATACTGATGACTCCATGCTGATCTCTCTATACTGGCGACTCTATACTGATGACTCCATGCTGATCTCTCTATACTGGCGACTCTATAATGATGACTCCATGCTGATCTCTCTATACTGGCGACTCTATAATGATGACTCCATGCTGATCTCTATACTGGCGACTCTATACTGATGACTCCATGCTGATCTCTCTATACTGGCGACTCTATAATGATGACTCCATGCTGATCTCTCTATACTGGCGACTCTATACTGATGACTCCATGCTGATCTCTCTATACTGGCGACTCTATACTGATGACTCTATGCTGATCTCTTTACTGGCGACTCTATAATGATGACTATGCTGATCTCTCTATACTGGCGACTCTACACTGATGACTCTATGCTGATCTCACTATACCGGCGACTCTATACTGATGACTCCATGCTGATCTCTCTATACCGGCGACTCTATACTGATGACTCCATGCTGATCTCTCTATACCGGTGACTCTATACTGATGACTCTATGCTGATCTCTCTATACTGGCGACTCTATACTGATGACTCCATGCTGATCTCTCTATACTGGCGACTCTATACAGATGACTCCATGCTGATCTCTCTATACTGGCGACTCTACACTGATGACTCCATGCTGATCTCTCTATACCGGCGACTCTATACTGATGACTCTATGCTGATCTCTCTATACTGGCGACTCTATACTGATGACTCTATGCTGATCTCTCTATACTGGCGACTCTATACTGATGACTCCATGCTGATCTCTCTATACCGGCGACTCTATACTGATGACTCTATGCTGATCTCTCTATACCGGCGACTCTATACTGATGACTCCATGCTGATCTCTCTATACTGGCGACTCTACACTGATGACTCCATGCTGATCTCTCTATACCGGCGACTCTATATTGATGACTCTATGCTGATCTCTCTATACCGGCGACTCTATACTGATGACTCCATGCTGATCTCTCTATACCGGCGACTCTATACTGATGACTCCATGCTGATCTCTCTATACCGGCGACTCTATACTGATGACTCCATGCTGATCTCTCTATACCGACGACTCTATACTGATGACTCTAGGCTGATCTCTCTATACCGGCGACTCTATACTGATGACTCTATGCTGATCTCTCTATACTGGCGACTCTATACTGATGACTCTATGCTGATCTTTCTATACTGGCGACTCTATACTGATGACTCTATGCTGATCTCTCTATACTGGCGACTCTACACTGATGACTCTATGCTGATCTCTCTATACCGGCGACTCTATACTGATGACTCCATGCTGATCTCTCTATACCGGCGACTCTATACTGATGACTCCATGCTGATCTCTCTATACCGGCGACTCTATACTGATGACTCTATGCTGATCTCTCTATACTGGCGACTCTATACTGATGACTCCATGCTGATCTCTCTATACTGGCGACTCTATACAGATGACTCCATGCTGATCTCTCTATACTGGCGACTCTACACTGATGACTCCATGCTGATCTCTCTATACCGGCGACTCTATATTGATGACTCTATGCTGATCTCTCTATACCGGCGACTCTATACTGATGACTCCATGCTGATCTCTCTATACCGGCGACTCTATACTGATGACTCCATGCTGATCTCTCTATACCGGCGACTCTATACTGATGACACCATGCTGATCTCTCTATACCGACGACTCTATACTGATGACTCTAGGCTGATCTCTCTATACCGGCGACTCTATAATGATGACTCTATGCTGATCTCTCTATACTGGCGACTCTATACAGATGACTCTATGCTGATCTCTCTATACTGGCGACTCTATACTGATGACTATGCTGATCTCTCTATACTGGCGACTCTATACTGATCTTTCTATACTGGCGACTCTATACTGATGACTATGCTGATCTCTCTATACTGGCGACTCTATACCGATCTTTCTATACCGACGACTCTATACTGACCTCTCTATACTGGTGACTCTATGCTGACGCCTCTACACTGACCTCTCTACACTGACGACTCTATGCTGGCGACTCTATACTGATCTTTCTCTACTGGCGACTCTATACTGACGACTCAATACTGACGACTCTATACTGATCTCTATACTGGCGACTCTATACTGATGACTCTATGCTGATGTCTCTATACTGACGACTCTATACTGGCGACTCTATACTGATCTCTCTATACTGACCTCTCTATACTGGCGACTCTATACTGGCGACTCTATACTGATCTCTCTATACTGACCTCTCTATACTGGCGACTCTATACTGGCGACTCTATACTGATCTCTATACTGATCTCTCTATACTGGCGACTCTATACTGATCTCTCTATACTGATCTCTCTATACTGACCTCTCTATACTGGCGACTCTACACTGGCGACTCTATACTGATCTCTCTATACTGGCGACTCTATACTGACGATTCTTTGCTAACGACTCTATACTGACGACTCTATACTGACGACTCTATACTGACCTCTCTATACTGACCTTTATACTAACCTCTCTACACTGACCTCTTTATAATGACGACTCTATACTGACGACTCTATGCTGACGACTCTATACTAACCTCTCTACTCTGACCTTTATTCTGACCTCTTTACACTGACCTCTCTATAATGACAACTCTATACTGACCTCTCTACATTGACCTTTATACTGACCCCTATACTGACGACTTTATACTGACTTCTCCATACTAATCAGATTAATCAGTTTACGTGAGTTTTTTCAGGTTCGTGGTACAGATGCTTTGTCAAACTACCACCAGGTTAAAAAAAAAAACATCGAAATGCCCACAACTCCTACGAAAGTCTTGTCAAACGTGAATGTGTAAGCCCCGAAATGTTTAAGAACATGGCCTGTAAAAGTCATTACCTAATGTATTCCATCCCTATCAGAAGCTACATGTTTACCCGTCCTGCTCCGACAACGGTCATAATTTCATCACACTCTCTTACCATTTCTAGGCCTCATGTATTAATACGAAGGGCGTACCTGTTCACAAAAAATGATGTGGCACAACGGGACTAATGGGCAGCTTGAGTTATCAGCCACGAGATTAAGTGATAAGAGCAGCAGATAACGCGTGGAGAGAGGATTGTGTTCCACGGAAAGAAAGTAAAGGCCAAATAATAATATCAATGACACACTTTTATATATTATCATGGAGTATTGATAAAAGCACGTTCGGAGATAGTTTCTGAGTTTCATTTTTAGTTGCATTAGTTACTCCACGCAGACCTACGTTGCTAAACTGTACATTATACCCGTAAAAAAGTAGTTGGCATAAAGAGAGATAGACAGACGGATATAAAGACAGACACAGAGTTCGACAGACAGCATGTAATCCCTGTCGCAATCTGGAAAAATGTGTGTTGGGTGTGACTTGTCTGCC
>NC_066526.1:7460164-7480164 GCF_024679095.1 Eriocheir sinensis
GTGCAAGTGTCGAAAAGTGATGGAGCAAGGACGCACCAATGCCTCACTCCAGAATTAACAGGTAAGAAGACGGAAACGCCTTCCCCACACTTAAGAGCACTCTCAGTCCCAGAGTAAAGGCCAATCATCAGCTAGGCCAATAATCCATGCAGGAGTCCCACGGATCCGCAGAATATCCCAGAGTACCTCACGATGTACCGAGTAAATAGCCTTCTTGAGCTCGACATCGGCTGCGAGCAACCCCTGTTGAAACTCACGTCGGCGTTCCGCGAGAACGCAAAGTGATAGTATCCGGTGGAGTTTCGTCTATTGGTGGATCAGCAGCCGCCATTTG
Source organism: Eriocheir sinensis (assembly GCF_024679095.1). Taxonomy (NCBI): domain Eukaryota; kingdom Metazoa; phylum Arthropoda; class Malacostraca; order Decapoda; family Varunidae; genus Eriocheir; species Eriocheir sinensis. Next base: position 7,460,499 of record NC_066526.1, read on the forward strand.
CAGCCAAGCCAGAGAGATCTGTCCGCTTGGGGCCTTTGCCGTGTACAACTGCCCAAAGTACTCGGCCCCAAGAGCCCGTTACCCATCCGTAACTGGTACTATCTGCCAATCAGCCGTTCGGGTAGAACTCATCTGAGATCTGGATTTGGAGCGGAGCTTCTTCAGAGCTCGAAAGGCAGGTCTAAGGTCGTTTGCATTTAGACAACCCCCAACATCCTCAGCGAGATCTCTGACGTACCTCTCCTTATCCAACCTCAGAAAGGTTCTAGTCCTTCATGACAAAGTCCTGTATCGCTCCGAGTTCCCACCTAGCCTAGTAGCACGACTCTCCTCTATATTCTACAGTGTCTCCCTCGAGGCAACGCCACCCCAAGACCTGGGGCGCTCTCCAAATCATTCCTTGGCAGCTTTGATAGTTTCACGTTTAAAGATATCCCACAAATCTCCAGGGTCCTCCAAAGTACCATGCATTTCAGATCGATTTGAGACTGGCACTGAAAACTCCTGAATGAACGCCTGGTCCTTCAGTATCTCAAGATGGATCCCTGAGGGATTGTATCATAGAATTTTCTAGACCTGATGCGTATCCTCAGTTTTGCAACAGCAAGTATGTGGTCGGTCGTAAAGAACTTAGCACTCCTGGAGACTCTACAGTTCTGGAGGATCCTCCAACGAGTACTAACAAGAATGTGATCGATCTCCTTTGCCACACCGCCAGCATTGCTATACCAAGTCCAGTGGAGACGGCCGCGTCTCCGGAACCAGGAACCAGCAATCCTCAACCTTCTAGACTTTGCAAAGTTCAGGAGTGAATGGTTTACGTTTTTGGTGCCAGAGCTAAGCCATACAATGTGAATTTTATATTGTTTAGGCTGAGGGCAAAATGAATCCTTCAAACTGTTCAATTAGGTATCACTTTCCTTTGTCAACAACATAATTTGTATTTATTGTGTCATTGGCTGCAGGTATAATGTATACTTCTAACTATGCAAAGGGATATTCCACTTGTATTTTATCTACTTCAGTTGTCAGTTACATCACGTCAGTTTATCGTGTTGGTGCTGTGTTTAGCCACGTAGAGACACTGAGTTCACCTGCGATGGACGTAAGATAAACTAAAGGCTGTACGTGCCTTATAGACTCGCCTACAAACACAACGGCGGCAACGAGGATGACATAAGCACAAGGGCAGGAGCTCAGCAAGGAACGAGCAGCATGTGGTGTATAAAGCAGGACTGGTGTGTACAATGTTCGTGCGTGGCGACAAACACAACGGTTCAAAGCTGAAAAAAGTAAATTACATACATGTGACAACCTATGATTATTTTTCCACTCAGAAATTAATGAAAACGTTGACCTAAAGGAGGCATCAAGATATTTTCAAGGGCTGTCGGCTTAATCAGAACCTTCAATAAGTATTCTTTTCGACAAAACTGAAAATGCTTACATGTTAGAATATGCGTTTATTTGTTTCCTTCAAACTGAACTGACTGGAGTTCAAATCGTCTAAAACCGTCACCACACAGGGCAAGTTTTTCTCCCAGCCCGGCTAGTTTTGCCTAGTGCTACAGCTGGAGTCACGGCAACCTTTTAGCGAATTAAGTTTACACGAGCAGGAGCAGCAAGGGATAGACTTCCCGCTGCAGCAGAAAATATTCACCCTAGATGGACATATGCTTACGATCCTCATAAGTGTATTTTATTTGCTTCACGACGTCATTTCAAACTCTTTCATCAACCTTACTCCATGGCCTAGTTTCATATGAGGGAAGTTCTGCTGGAACGAGACGTCAAAGATGTGGCTGCATGCAAGAACCTGCAGAGCTTGTTTACTTCCACTTGGAAGGGAAAGAAGTTATTATTCAAGGAAAGTACTGCGGACGAGGCCTCAGGAAAATACTGTTGCTATAGATCTGTAAGCCTGTGTTGTTTGTTTTCCCCTCCGATGTGATCGAAATTAACGTTGTCGTACAGGGAACAGTTATACTGGGCGAGGCTTCAGGATGGACTGTGGCCTAACTCGGACGGAGAAGAGCCGAGTCGTAAGCTCTCCTCCTTCTGTTACTGTCTTTTCAGTTGAAAACGTCTCCAGCAGGTCGGTTTTGGGCATAAGCGATGCCTTCAGCTACTTGGTGCCCCTTCGTTAGTGGAGTCTCCCGAAGTGTGTTATTGAAAAAGTTGATGAATCTGTTGATATTTCAAGATAATCTGATAACCTTATGTAAGCACAGGCCGGGGTGTATGATGGGGCTTCAAAAAGCATTCCCGCTTAAATTATATGCCCCCAGGATGCTAAAGCTGGCGTTGGTTTCCGAAGTGGGCGGTTACTGTTACCTGTGGAAGGCGTCTGTCGGTGGGGCGGAGCAAGAATTAGTAACGTGTGGCAGGTAAAGGGTCCACTTGGGTACTGCCGCCGCCACCCTCCCTGAAGGCACCTCCAGCGGAACACTGCCTCTTTTACTACCTCAACCCACCTTCATAAACCTTTGCAAAATATCCATGTATGTATGTGTGTGCATAAACAAATTCACAGGCAGGGCTTATCAAGTGATCATCAGGTGTTCTCTCCTTATTAACTTTATTAAAACATCAATTTCACGACAAAAAATGAAGCTTTTGGCGTGCGTATGGGGGTGTGGAGAGATGAGCCAATCACGTGACCGTTGACAGAGATAAGAGTCATTATCAGCGAGGCCGATCACCGCAGCGAGGGCCACACCATGCCTGCAACCTCTGCCTCGCCTCCACTCCACCTCGACCTCCGCGCAAACCATACATTCTCTTGGGATAGTCCATCATATATAAAAGTCGTTCCCCTCCTCAATATGTGTGACTGAAGACAAAAAATAATACAAGTCCCTAGCAAAGTATTATCCACGCACTAGCATAGCTGGGCGTTATCGCGATAACTTATCGGGATACTTTATCGCTGATAACAAAATCGGGTTATCGGCCATCCGCTATTTATTCAAATATATATCGATACCTTCGTTACTTTTGTAACCAAACTAGCGATAATCGCTACTTTTATTCTTCCTTTCAGAAAAAAAAAACGTTGTCTCCTCCCTACTGCGCATGCGTGGCCCGGGCACCCGGTATTGTATGAAAAAGCTTCGGGGTATGAAATATCTTCGGTGAAAAGATTTCATACTTAGATCATCAACATTAAAACACCAGATTATTTTTTTTTATGTTAGACTCAAAAATCAATATATCAAATAGAAAAATCATTTAACTTTGCCCAAAAAATGATTATTCACTGCCTCAAATTTGATATTCCATATTCGTTTGTGAGCATGCCATGGTATTGAAGGCACCCGGTGTTGTGTTATTTGGTGTCCCATCGTCAAAAGCTGGCGCTTTTGTTTACAAACACTGGTCTCTCGTGACCTGCGCATGTTCAGACCAGTAAGTGTAGCCCTGTACAGTCTCACAAAGCTTTTTAACACATTAAGAGTTGCTGGAAGGCTGAATCAGACATACAGTACCACCATCGTCGCTGTTTCTTGAACGACACTCTGTACATATAAATACAACTTGTACAGAGTGTCGTTCTAGAAACAGCGGGGATGGTGGTAGTAGTACTGTATGTCTGATTCAGCCTTCCAGCAACTCTTAATTGCGGTTAAAAAGCTTTGTGAGACTGTACGGGTCTACGCTTGCTGGTCTGAGCATGCACAATTCACGAAAGACCAGTGTTTGTAAACAAAAGCGCCGGCTTTTGACGGTGGGGAAGCCAAATAACACAACACCGGTTCAGGCGTTTCTAGTATTACCGTCCATATGTACGTGTCAACGTTGATTTTAGGTTTCATAAGTTTTCTAAAATACGGATAATGAAAATTTGAATTCATCTATGTTTTTTATTTGAAATATCAATATAGTATCGTTTTCGCCTATCGGACTTATCGCTAGCTAGTATCGGAGTTGTGGATTTATATCGGTATCGGTTATTGGTTATCGGCTATATTTGTGTCTCCAGTTAACGAATATCGGTTATCACCGATAAGGTTTTCCATTATCAGTTATCGGTTATCGGGAATAAGGTTTTCTGTTATCGTGCCCAGCTATGCGCACTAGTCTACATTCCCTTGAGCTCTTCCTCCGCACAAACCATACATTCTCTTGCGATAGTCCATCATATATAAAAGTCGTTCCCCTCCTCAATATGTGTGACTGAAGACTAAAAAAATAATACAAGTCTCTAGAAAAGTATTATCCACGCATAAGTCTACATTCCCTTGAGCTCTTCCTCCGCACAAATCATTCATTCTCCTTCAATACTCCATATCATATAAAAGTCATGCCACTCCTCAGAACCTTCATATGTTAGACTGAAGACCAAAAAGTAATGTCCCCTAGCAAAGTTTTATTCACGCACGCGCACAAGTCTACATTACCCTGAGCTCTTCCTGCGCCTAAATCATACATTATCGTAATAAAAGTCCATCTTATATAAAAGTTGTACTCCTCTTCAAGACTGTGATATGTTCGACTGAAGAGCAAAAAGTAATGTAAGTCCCTAACGAAGCATTACGCACGCACAAGTCTATCTTTCCCCAAGGCTGTGATACAGTGGTTCTTAGAATTTGCCGATGTTCCACTTGAAGTTTACGGTGCTGGTCACGTGCCCTTGACGCAGAACATAAATTGAAAAGGATAATATGGAAACAAAAGGTACGTTACATAGGTTCCGTCTGTCATCAGGTACCCGACAGGCAGTGGACGCGTCACGCGTAGCATCTCGTCTATTTGGCGCCCACAAATGTCCGCTTCGCCTGTTTATATTCCTGTGTTCCTCCTTTTCGTCTTAAGGACGTGCTACAAAATTTCTTCTTCGTCCATTTGGCATCCGTAATCCACTCCGTCCTTTATAGTCCGTCGTTCATCCATACCGATTCCGACATGCCAGAGCCGCTAATATGGCCACCAGGGCAGGTATATATCGATCTATCGACGATCGAATATATATATATATATATATATATATATATATATATATATATATATATATATATATATATATTTCAAGTCTGCCATTTGCGATTGAAAGAAAACGTAATGCAATTTCTGGGATGGCATGTAGGGAAATGAGGGTCCACTGGACCCTCAATATACGTCTGGAGTCTGGACCCGGTCCAGACGTATTAGTTTGCTATTTCTTAAGCTGTCACCCACTTGGTCATTGTCTGTATAGTCAAGATGTGTGGGAGAGGCGTTGAGGTCTATTAAAAATATCAGTCTGTGTTTAAGGGCGAGTTTATGGAAATCTAGGAATGTGTGGTAATTAAGGTTGTTTGGGTGGCTGGAAGGTCGTGGCGAACTCTCGGACAGAAGGAGTAAAAAGAAAGCCGAGAGGAAGAAAGGAAGTGGAGGGAAGAAGGGTAAATGGAGGGCAGCAAGAAGAGTAGAGATGAGGACTTGAGGAGGAAAGCAGGGAAGGAAGATAAAGTGTATGGAAGGAAGATAGAGGTAGGACGGAGAGAAGAAGAGAAGGAAGAGAGAAGGGAAGAAAAAGGTTGGTAGGGAAGGGATAGAATGATGATAGCACAAATAAGGAGGCAGGAAGGTGAAGAGTGAGGAAGGATGAAGGAAGGAGCGAGATGGGAGCGGTTGGGAAGAAGGGTGAAGTGAGTGGAAAACAGGAAAGAGCGGGAAGGAGGAAGAGAAGAACAAGAAGGGAGAGAGGGAGGGATTGAGGAAAAAAGAAAGAAATGGAAAAAAGGAGGGAGGGAGTAAAAAAGAAGTTTCCCGCCTTTGCAATCGCCCGCCATCAGCGCAGCCGCCTCCCCTCAACGCAGCCTTCGCACCCCTTCACCTTCCCACAGTGGCCTGAGGACGATATCCGTGGCTCGAGGCATCATCAGATGAATTATCTTTTACTTCGCTTCACAATGTTTGGGTGGACACAGCCGTTGGCGTCGCCGAGGCCGTCTGGTCCGGGAGTGGCAGCCCCGTGCTGGACCCAGCAGCAACGCAGGGACGGGGACATGAGAGCTGCGAGGCTGCGCTCCTCCTCGGCCGAGGGGGCCGCCGCCAGCACGACCACTGCGGCCCCCAACACACCGCGGCCGTCCGCACCAGGCGAGGCGAACAGCAGGGGCCGTGCACTGTACCCAGCTGTGATATGAGGCTGTGATATGCACCACCCCTGCTGGCAGGGGCCGTGCCACTGTACCCAGCTGTGATATGAGGCTGTGATATGCACCACCCCTGCTGGCAGGGGCCGTGCCACTGTACCCAGCTGTGATATGAGGCTGTGATATGCACCACCCCTGCTGGCAGGGGCCGTGCCACTGTACCCAGCTGTGATATGAGGCTGTGATATGCACCATCTCTGCTGACAGGGGCCGTGCCACTGTACCCGGCTGTGATATGCACCACCCCTGCAGGCAGGAGCCGTGCCACTGTACCCAGCTGTGATATGAGGCTGTGATATGCACCACACCTGCTGACAGGGGCCGTGCCACTGTACCCAGCTGTAATATGAGGCTGTGATATGCACCATCTCTGCTGACAGGGGCCGTGCCACTGTACCCAGCTGTGATATGAGGCTGTGATATGCACCATCTCTGCTGACAGGGGCCGTGCCACTGTACCCAGCTGTGATATGAGGCTGTGATATGCACCATCTCTGCTGACAGGGGCCGTGCCACTGTACCCAGCTGTAATATGAGGCTGTGATATGCACCATCCCTGCTGACAGGGGCCGTGCCACTGTACCCAGCTGTGATATGCACCACCCCTGCTGACAGGGGCCGTGCCACTGTACCCAGCTGTGATATGAGGCTGTGATATGCAGCACCCCTGCTGGCAGGGGCTGTGATACTGTATAGTGACTTCAGTGGGTCATAAGCTCTATTAGCCGATGTACCCTTTGAAGTTCTCGGTGCACACTACATTACTTACATTACTTTTTGCACGTGCCCTTGACGCAGAACATAAATTCTAAAGGATAATATGGAAATAAAAGGTACATTACATTGGTTCAGTCTGTCATCAGGTAGAGAATCCAGTGTTCCTTAATCTCTATTAGCCAATGTACCATTTGAAGCCGATGTACTACTATAAGTTTTCGGTGCTGGTCACGAACCCTTGAAGCAGAACATAAAATTTTAATAGATAATATGGAAACAACAGGCTGGCTTGGTCTGTCGTCAGGTAGAGACTTCAGACGACAAGTTCGATGAGTTAAATGGTAGATCCTCCACCCCAAACTACTACATCACACAAGTGTTCTGCCAAGACTCCGCGTACCTTCGAAATTCCCGTTGTGTGAAATCAGGGGCACGCTAGAGAAGGGAAAGAACAAAAAAGAAACATGTAACCATACCGAAAGATTTCAAACTGCATGAACTCTAATTTACTCCCCTCCACGGTTGCCAGAGTATCGTACTCAGAGCCGCGTATTTACCGGTTTTTGGCCCATAACTGTTGCCAAGAAGCACCAATAATTAACCATTTAGACGATAACCATATATGAAGGCAGTTATTTGGGTGATGAAAGCAGTTTTGGGGTCGGAAATCGGCAAACATAAGAGGCAGAGTGCGACAATCAGGCACCGTTGCTCCCCTCCTAAGAAACAAAGTAGAGGGAAGACAACTCGGTCACTCTACACGCCCGTCCAAGATCGCGTTGTTCCGGCATGTAACCGTAGATACTCGTGTAAAAATCAGTCTCGTCAAAAATCGTATTCTCGCTCCCGGAGACTGTGCTTTATTCGACTGAGGAATATTCAGATTTAAGCCGCCAGAAGAGTCGCAGTCGTGTAAAGGTCACCCACAAGACTACGATATCACCGACTGAGGAATAAATATGATCCTAGAAAAGTCATTGTATAAAACGAACCTCATTAAACAGTAAACTTTAGATATATGTATAATTCCAAATAATAGACATTTACACGGCTAAAGTAGATGCGGTGTCTGTAGTGGATCGTAAGTATAGGAATTTTTTTTACGGTAAAGAAAGCAGCTCAAGGGCAAAACAAAACAAAACAAAACAAAATAAAACTCTAATCACTGCTCTTAGTGAAGTAAGTAGAAAATACGGTGTTGACGCATATACTTTTAGAAACCCTCAAGCAGCGAAGTGGCTGAAGGACGGATGATGACTGTAAACAGGCTATATTGCCATAATTCAGCTCTCAGACACATACATTTGTGTAGTTTTATGACCCTCGTGGTAACCTGAAAAAGCCTCTGAGGCGGTGGCTGAGTCGACAGAGTGACGGCGTCGCGTTCAGGAGGACGCGAGTTCAATCCCCTCCGGGTGCCACCAAGCTGGGATTTTTCAGCCGCCGCCGAGTGGCTTAAAACTACCCACATTCTGTCCAGAAGACCACCTATCAACCCGGACTCTAGATTCTAGGATTAAAGATGAGCTCCGGGAGGGCAACATAAGCCAATGCGAGATGGCGCCACTATAAACACTCCGCCTGCGCCAGAACGGGCTGGGGCGACCATCAGGATCCACCGGGAAGAAGCCTTGGGCCGACCATCAGGCCTCACCGGGAAGAAGCCTATCGGCGCAATAGGCCGCGACGTAAAAAAAAGAAAAAAAATAAACGTGAGAAGACACTCACGAGAACGCGTTTAACCTCATTTTTGGCCCTTAGGAATAGTTGATATGAGAGCTGGAAGTGTCGAAGAATACCGATCGACTTGAGCCTTCAAAGAAGTGAGTCGAGTAAAATATGTTTTGGTGTTTTTTTTTGCACTCGCCAGTAACAGGTAGGGTTAATATCCCTGTGGTACACCTTTTCTTGGATTTGTTCTTCGCGTTTATTTTATATTGAGATGAAATTACCAAAAAAATGTCACCAGATGAAATCAATGAAATTTTATTGATATTACAGAGAAGTCTGAAGAATCGAGTCACTTAACGTTAATCTTGAGACTGCTCAGAATTCAGCAACTAACAGCAAACAGGAGGACATAATTATAATCATAATTTTCAGTCCTCGTTCGCAAAGTGTCATCGATCATAAACAATTTTGTTCTGTCTACATTCGTGAAACCATTAAGTATTTTAAAACATTCGATCAGTTTTCCTCGGAGGCGACGTTTCTCAAGAGAAAACATGTTAAGGGTGGAAAGCCTTTCTTCGTAGGATTTGTTGCGCAAGGAAGGGATCATTTTTGTTGCCCGGCGCTGAACACCTTCTAATTTAGCAATGTCCTTTGCATGGTGAGGAGACCAAAACTGTACCGCATATTCCAAGTGGGGTCTGACTCAGAGTGGGCGCCGGTCACTAGTGGCGTTCCTCAGGGCTCGGTTCTTGGCCCAGTGCTCTTTATTATTTACATCAACGATGTGGATGCTGGAATCAATAATCTTATTAGTAAATTTGTAGACGACTCAAAGATTGGTAACAGGGCCGACCATCAGACCCTACCATCAAAGCCTACCGGCGCCATAGGCGACAACGTAAACACACACACACACACACACACACAGTCTAATCGGTATCAGGGCATTACGGGCTTGGCTTTAACTCGCCTTTATCAGATCGCTCTGCTGAAGGTTGGAATTCCACATTTTTCAGTGATTCGTAAGGATTGCTTTTACTCTCTGTCGCATCTACCAAGAATATGTTCAATGGATATTAATAAAGATGCAACCTTAATAAATAACGCGTCAATTGAGAATATGTTCATTGGATATGGATAAAAGTGCAAGCTTAAAAATAAAAGATATTAAACGTGGTGTTATGATAGTTGGATGATTTTTTTCTTAAGTTACGGGTTTCGCCTCAGTACAAGGTCACAACTTCACAAATACCACAAGTACCAGGCGGGAGGCACACAGCTCCTGGTTCTGCCCAAAAGCTGCAGAATGGTCGTGAGGGTGATGTGTAATGTAAAGTTGGGTCGCAGTAAGAGGGTTTGAGCAACATTGTCGGATCAAGCGATGGCTGTTATCTCTCGTCAGTCCCATTCAGCCGTGCCTGCACCGTGTTCCTCCCCGGCCAGGACCATCACTTCAGCGTGTGCCTCCACCGTGACCAAGGCCAGGCGCTGCTCTCGACACGATAATCAGGCAGCGGCGATCATTCATTCCGCTTCATGCCATAATTTATGAGCTTTACTTTCCTGATTCTACTGCTATTATCATGTTCCAATATATCAATAGTAATTGAGAGTTCTTTTGATAGTACTTAGGAGTATCGATAATAGCCCTGGATAGTACCTTTGATAGTATTGGCGAGTACTTTTGGTGGTAGTGGAAAGTACCTTTGATTATACTAGAGTACATTTGATAGCACTAGAGAGTACCTTTAAGAGCATTGGAGAGTATCACTGATTGATGGCAGAGGAGAATACCTCTGACATATAGTGCTGGAGACGTATCTTCGATAGCTCTGTAGAGTTCTTTTGATTGTACAGTCTGAATTGCTCCATAAAAAGTTTTAGCAAATAACAGCATAAGTTCTTTAATATTCGCTTTGTGTGAGAAAAATATGTTCTGTAAGGTTACATGGTCTGACGAGTATGATTTCCTTTTTGTAAAAGTCCGTAAGCACAGGGTTTACTGAACTCTCTGAAGTCGCAGTTGATGCTTGTGTTGACAGCGGTCTTAGCGACTGCATAATAAGCTCTCCCTTACTATGAGGCAACAAATATTATCAACTCAAAAACAAACGGCAGCTTCTAAACTCTTCATCGCCTTCCTTAAAACACACATTCTTAAAATCCAAATATTTTTCTTGGCATAATTGCGTCATATAAACAACACCCCCCAAAAAAAATAATGTATCCATTAGCAAGTATAAGAGGCTCATAGAAGGAACGGAATCTGCCATACTTTTTTTTCCCCTTAAGCTGCTTCCTTTAGTGTAAAAAAAATACTGATATGATGTCTGAACTGATACTGAACTGATGTCAAGGGAAGAAGCGAGGAAGGTAGAGCTTGTGATGTTGGCGTATGTATGCGTCTCTAACATCAGGCGATTAAGAGGAGACGCGAGAGGGACTGAAACGCTAGCTGGGCTTTGAATAGCACTCTCGTTTTCTAGCCACTCGGTCACGGTGCATGGCGGTGGTGGTGGTGGTGTGTGTGTGTGTGTGTGTGTGTGTGTGTAATGCTCTCTATCTATATGTATCTATATGTAATCATATCTAGGGTATATCTAAAAGTATATATATATTTTATCGTGTGTTAATGCATCTATTTGTATTTCTTCTTGTCTGTCGCAATATATATCTTTATCTATTTATTTATTTATCTATCTATCTATCTAATATCTATTCATCTGTCTATCTATATCTATCTCTCCATATTTATCTATCTATATAGCTCTCAACCTCCCTGTCTATCTATCTACATATAATTAATTTCTTGGGTGATGGTCACGGGCGACCTTCACGCTTCGCTGGTGTGTAACTAAACTGTATTATGAAGAGGAAGCGCCAAGATAGTGTTAGGTGTTTATCGGGTGAGAAACGAAACACACACACACACACACACACACACACACACACACACACACACACACACAGAAAAATAGATAGATGCTAGGTAGATAGATAGGGAGAGACTCTTCTTCTTCTTCTTGCTCTCGTTCTTCTTTTTATTCTTGTTCTTGTTGTTTTATTTGCCCTTTCATGTTTTTTTTCTTGCTCTTTCTCCTACGCCTTTCTACGCATTTGCACACACACACACACACACACACACACACACACACGGTCTCGCCACGGTGCGTTAAGAGGATACCGTAGAGAGGCCAGGTTGCATGCGTTACGGCCTTCACCGCTCTGCTCTCCCTACACTGATGTTCCTCAAACGTTTATCTTCACAGCGACCCGGTTATACTTTTAAATTACCCTCAGAACCCATTTCTAAGCCTCTTGACAGTACTGTAAATGGATAAGAGGTGTGTGTGCCCTGTTTAATGGTGTTTTATGGTGTTTTCCCCTCCCTTCTCTTCCCTTCCCTTCCCTTCCCTTCCATTCCCTTCCCTTCCCTTTCTTTCCTTTTCCTTCCTTTCCCTTCCCTTCCCTTCCCTTCTCTTCCTTTCACTAACTTTCCCTTCCTTTCCCTTCCCTTCCTTTCCCTTCCTTTCCCTTCCCTTCCTTTCCCTTCCTTTCTCTTCTCTTCCCTTCCATTCCCTTCCCTTCCTTTCCTTTACCTTCCCTTCCCTTCCTTTTCTTTCCCTTCCCTTTCTTTCCCTTCCCTTCCCTTCTCTTCCCTTCCCTTCTCTTCCCTTCCTTTCCCTTCCCTTCCTTTCCTTTCCCTTCCCTTTTTTTGCGACATGATATGGCGCGACCTTTCCTCGACGTTTCATGGTCTGCCCCACACCTCTACACCTCCCCACCTCTGCACCTCCTCACTGTGTGTTTATTTAAATCAGTACTGTCAGACGCTTCCCCCTCTCACATCACTATTTCCAAAGGCCAAAAAATGAGAGCAGTCAGATTTTAATTCGTATTTTTTAGGTTCATTATACAGAAGGGTCAAACTACCACAAGGGCCATAAAACTTCTCAAGGAAATGACCCAGACTCTTATGAAAGCCCTATTAAGTATGTAAGTTTGGGCGGCGAAATGTTTAAAAATATAGCCCCATAAATCTTGCTAATTTTCCAGCAAGACCAACAGCCACCAGCACGCCCTTCTGTTTGTTGTCTCAGAGAAATCTTTGCTCCGAGGCCGCACCATGACCGTGATGTGACGCGTCTCATGTAACAACGCCTCGTTTTCTTTAGCTCTGAGGTCACACTCTCCACTTGGGTCGGCTGGCGGGAAGGTCTCGGATCTCAGGTTTGTTGCGTAAGCCGGTTCCGTTACCGGTTAAAGTAGGAAAAGTCCTCTACTGGAGGCGCCTTACTCATGAAACTTGTTTGTGTGCGTGACGGTGTTCAGCAGCTGCCAAGGCCGCTCACTGGAGGCGGTGGACTGCACACTGGCTGGCGCAGTGCATGAGTCAGCGGGAGCTAGGGTGGGGACGCAGAAAGATCACATGCACTGAATTTGATCTATAGATAGCTTTTTTTTCTTTACCTACAAGACTGGGTTGATATTCTCAGACGCTTCCACCCCTCACATCAACAATTTATAAAGCCTAAATGGAGATCAATCGGGTCCTCACTCCTCATGGGTGTTTTATTAGGTTCATGGTACAGAAGAAGGGTCAAACTACCACCAGAGTCATCCCTGGAAATGCACAAAACTCCTTCAAAAAGCGTGTCATATATGTATGTTGGGGAGCCGAAAGGAGGCCCCCGATTAAATTTGTTATAGATGTAGATATGTAAGAAATATTATTGAGCAAGCGCCATATAAACGTTGAAGATTACTTACGATTAAATACATAAAATTTCATAACTTCCTGGGCAAACCACAAGGCAATGACACACTCAGTTTTCCCACAACTGCAACACCAGGTGTCCTCTTGAGGTTTTGATAAATATTAATTATGTTATAACTTGCAAACGAGAGTGTGAACGGGAATATAACAGATTTCTAAGGGGGGCCAATAGCCTTTCCTTGTCCCCCCTCCGGAAGCCCATGAATCACTGGTTTCTGTTTCTTCTTCTCCGACTCTACACGGACCTTTCCTAGCGAATCGCAGGCTGCATATTCGGATGATGTCAAGCGCGAGTACTGTACGCTATTCGCAGTAGTACGCAATAAAGGACATATCGGCGCCCAAGCATGCACACACAGCTGACAAGGCTTTCCTAGTAGCTGTGGGCCTTTCCAGGGGTAATTTTATAACCCTGGGGCTAGTCTGACTCTTCCTCTGCACCGTGAACCTGAAAAAAAAACTCATTTGAACGCGACTGATCTCCTTTTTGGCCTTTGAAAATAGATGACTTGATAGGCGGAGGGGTTTGTGAATACCGACTATAATTATTATATAAAGATACAAAAATCGTCAAACCTACGCCACACGTTTTCAAAGCATTAGGGCGTTAGAGAAGCATCGGTTATCGCCTTTTTCATGAGGATTGTGACGTTTGGATCATTTGGTTACAGAGAAAGTATAAACGGAATTACGACACCAGGCGTTAGCAAAGATTCTGTACACTAAAAAAAATAAACGAGCAGCATCGGTTATCACCTCTTTTGTGAGGGTTGTGAACTGTGGATCACTCGATTATAGAGGCAGTATATTTACACGGTTGGTTTGGTGTGTGAGACAGTGAAAGGAAACTTTTGTTGAAATCCAAAGAGTTATGGTGTGTGTGTGTGTGTGTGTGTGTGTGTGTGCCGTATAATGACTGACGTGTGTATGTTGCTGTGTGTTGCAGGTGGTGAAGGTGCAGCTTTGGTCCCTGTAAGATGATTATAATTCCTCGGGTTATTCACACCTAACAAAAATGCGAGAACACTATTAACAACGTCTGACTCATCCATACGTGATAGAAAACCACAGGTGTGTAATGATACAGTTCAAGGTGATCAACAAAGGGCTTCGAGTCACACCACCAGCCAGGCACGTTAGAACCTATTGCTAACACTCACTATTTTGGACGTGGTGACGTTTGGGGACTTGCGATTGTAGAGGGTTAAGTATAAGGTCAAAGTTTCACCTTAGCACCCGGCAAGACGGTGACGACTGGATGCAGGGGTGTTCTGTGTTGTGTCCCGCCCGTGGAAGTGTAATTAAGAGTGTTTCGCCCCTCCCTCTCTTTTAGCAAAGTGATGCTTGTGACGGTCTGGGATATCTATCATGCGGTGTTATGAACCGTGCGACGTGACTGTGTGGGGGGGATGGGGGAGGGGGGGGTTGTGTGTGGGGAAGGGGAGGGCCTTGTGTGTGTGTGTGTGTGTGTGTGTGTGTGTGTGTGTGTGTGTGTGTGTGTGTGTGTGTGTGTGTGGAAATTATAAAATGAAAAGGAACAAACAGAGCAAGCGGAAGAGGAAAAGAACGATCGATAAGAACACACACGCACACTACAATTCTCTCAGTTTTTCCTTATATATCTACTACGATCGCTCTCATTAAGATGAGAAACAAACGCATCGGTGTCACAAGACGGAAATCAGTTCAGCGCAGGGACGGGGCACAGCGGGGCGGAGCAAAACTGTCACTTCCGTCCACCTGTCTTCCCGCTCACCTGTTCCCTTCCTGCATACCTTTCCCAGCCTCTGCCACACACACCTGCCCTGCCATATGCACGCCCTGCCCCGTTTTGACACTGTTTACTTCAGAATAACTTAGCCCCTCACAAATAAATAAATAAATAAAAAATGAGGCAAAAAATGAACAAAGTGATTATAGCGAAGAGTGCTGCGTATAACATAAGCGAGGATCATGTGTTAGGGAACAAAGAAAAAAGAAAGATATTTTAATGATTCTTCAGAATAAGAATTAAGCTTGAGCGTGGTAACCCTGAGGACCCGAGTTCTTTTTTTTTTTTTTTACAACAAAGGAGACAGCTCAAGGGCACAAAAAAAGAAAACAATAATAAAAAAAAAAGCCCGCTACTCGCTGCTCCCAAAAAAGAATAAAAAGAGGTGGCCGAAAGAAAGGTCAATTTCGGGAGGAGAGGTGTCCTGATACCCTGCTTTTGAAAGAGTTCAAGTCGTAGGCAGGAGGAAATACAGATGAAGGAAGATTGTTCCAGAGTTTACCAGCGTGAGGGATGAAAGAGTGAAGATGCTGGTTAACTCTTGCATAAGGGGTTTGGACAGTATAGGGATGAGCATGAGTAGAAGGTCGTGTGCAGCGGGGCCGCGGGAGGGGGGGAGGAATGCAGTTAGCAAGTTCAGAAGAGCAGTCAGCGTGGAAATATTGATAGAAGATAGAAAGAGAGGCAACATCGCGGCGGAATTTAAGAGGTAGAAGACTATCAGTAGGAGGAGGAGAGCTGATGAGACGCTCTGTCCAGAAGAGCTGTGTGAGTGGAGCCTCCCCACACGTGAGATGCATACAAAGGCGGACAAGGCCCCTGTATATGGATAGCAACTGCGCGGGGGAGAAGAACTGGCGGAGACGATACAAAACGCCCAACCTCGAGGAAACTGATTTAGCAAGAGAGGAAATATGAAGTTTCCAGTTGAGATTTTGAGTTAAGGATAGACCGAGGATGTTTAGTGTTGAAGACGGTGACAGCTAAGTGTTGTCGAAGAATAGGGGATAGGTGTTTGGAAGATTGTGTCAAGTTGATAGGTGGAGAAATTGAGTTTTTGAGGCATTGAAGGACACAAGGTTCCTTCTGCCCCAATCGGAAATGATAGCAAGGTCTGAGGTTAGGCGTTCTGCAGCCTCCAGTCTGGAGTCGTGTACTTCCTGTTAAGAGGGTCTTCTATTGAAAGAAGTTGAATAATGCAGAGTGGAGTCGTCGGCGTATGAGTGGACAGGACAGTTTGTTATGGAAAGAAGATCATTGATGAATAACAGGAAGAGAGTGGGTGATAGAACAGAGCCCTGTGGAACACCACTGTTGATAGGTTTAGAGGAAGAGCAGTGACCGTCTACCACCGCAGAGACAGAACGGCCGGAAAGGAAACTGGAGATAAAGGAACAGAGAGAGGGATAGAATCCTAAAGAGGGCAGTTTAAAAAGCAAAAAGCTGTGCCAGACTCTATCGAAAGCTTTCGATATGTTTAGCGCAACTGAGAAAGTTTCACCGAAACTAAGAGAGGATGACCAAGAGTCAGTTGAGAGAGCAAGAAGATCGCCAGTAGAACGCCCCTTGCGGAATCCATATTGGTGATCAGATAGAAGGTTAGAAAAGGAAAGGTGCTTTTGAATCTTCCGGTTAAGGACTGATTCAAAAGCTTTAGATAGACAGGAAAGTAAAGCTATAGGGCGGTAGTTTGAGGGATTGGAACGGTCACCCTTCTTAGGCACAGGCTGTACAAAGGCATACTTCCAGCAGGAAGGAAAGATATATGTTGATAGGCAGAGACGAAAGAGTTTGACCAGGCAGGGTGTCAGCACAGAAGCACAGTTTTTAAGGACAATAGGAGGCACTCCATCAGGTCCATAAGCCTTCTGAGAGTTGAGGCCAGAGAGGGCACAGAAAACATCATTTGGAAGAATCTTAATAACAGGCATAAAGGAGTCAGAGGGGGGATGAGTAGGAGGAATATGCCCAGAATCGTCCAGGGTGGAATTCTTACAGAAAGTTTGAGCGAAGAGATCAGCTTTAGAGACAGATGAGACGGCAGTGCTGCCGTCAGGGTTGAGGAGAGGAGGGAAAGAGGAAGAAGTGAAATTGGAGATATTTTTGGCAAGATGCAGAAGTCACGGGAAGAATTAGAAGAAGCAAGGTGTTGACATTTTCTATTAATGAAAGAAGTTTTGGTAAGTCGGAGAATAGATTTGGCACTATTCCGGGCTGAAATGTAAAGATCAAAGTTAGCGGGAGTTCGAAGGCTCTGGAACCTTTTGTGAGCTGCCTCTCTATCTTTAATAGCACGAGAACAAGCATGATTAAACCAAGGCTTTTTAGCATGAGGAGTAGAGAAAGTACGTGGAATGTATGCCTCCATTCCAGAGACAATCACCTCTGTGATGGGCTGTGCACACACAGAGGGGTCTCTCTCCTGGAAGCAGTATTCATTCCACGGGAAATCGGAAAAGTACATCCTCAGGTTGTCCCACCAAGCTGAAGCAAAATGCCAGAAGCATCGCCTCTTCGGTGGGTCCAGAGGATGTACAGGAGCGATAGGACAGGATACACAAATAAGGTTATGATCGGAGGAGCCCAACGGAGAGAACAATTTGACAGAGTAAGCAGAAGGATTAGAGGTAAGGAAGAGATCTAGAATGTTGGGCCTGTCTCCAAGACGGTCGAGAATACGAGTAGGGTGCTGAACCAACTGCTCTAGGTCGTTGAGGAGAGCAAAGTTGTAGGCTTGTTCACCAGGCTGGTCAGTGAAAGAGGATGAAAGCCAAAGCTGGTGGTGAACATTGAAATCTCCCAAGATGGAGATTTCAGCAAAGGGAGAGTGAGTCAAGATGTGCTCCACTTTAGAGTTCAAATAGTCAAAGAATTTTACATAGTTAGTAGAGTTAGGCGAGAGATAAACAGCACAGATGTATTTAGTAATAGAATGATAATGAAGTCTTAGCCAGATGGTGGAAAATTCTGAAGAGTCAAGGTCGTGGGCACGAGAGCAAGTGATGTCGTTGCGCACGTAGGCGCAACATCCAGCTTTGGATTGAAATTTAGGATAGAGATAGTAGGAGGGAACAGAGTAGAGGTTGCTGTCAGTAGCCTCAGAAACCTGTGTTTCGGTGAGGAAGAGAAGGTGAGGTTTAGAGGAGGAGAGATGGTGTTCCACAGAATGAAAATTAGAACGAAGACCGCGAATGTTGCAGAAATTGATAAGGAGGAGGTTCGAGGAGTTATCAAGACACCTCTCAAGTTGGCAGCCAGAAGGGGAGTCCTCCCTGGGGGAATTTATGGTCCCCCCCAGGCGGGGATTCCGAGGCGGTGTTTTCGTTAGGCATTTTGAATTTTTAATTTTGGGAAAAGGTGTGTGTGTTGTGTGAATGTAGTGTGGTGTAGAAAGAGAGAGGAACTGTCTTTTGAGAGGATGCTGAACTGCTCTCTGGTGTTGATGAGACAATAGGGAAACGGGTAGTGAGGACATGGGAAGGGTCTTTGAAGGGCTTCAGCACCCTCCTCGCTTCCCATATATCCTCACCGGGAGTAGCTCACGCCCGTTCGGTAGGTGTCTTCCTACCTACTCCTACTAAATGTCCCACAGCGAACTGCTAACCACTGCCAAGTGGCAAAATATTACCCACAATCTGTCCTGATCTTCGATAAAACTTTACTTCATCGACTATGGTCAAGAGAAGCACCCGGGGTAGCATGGACCAAGGAAGTCATATGTCACGGCAGCCACTTAATTAACATAAAATTTGTCCCTTCCACTAACGGGCTGGGGACGTCCACCAGACCTCACAAGAGAGCCTACCGGCGCTATGGGCAGCATGTAAAGATACGTAAAACTGATGACAGATGGCCAGTCAGCTTAACAGTGGCAACCCAGGGATACGAAAGTCATGTCAGACAGACGACCAGGTGGAGAGATGAAATTAGAACCTTTGCCGGGGCAGAATGGAGTACACTAACATCAAAATTGGACTAAAATGGTGAATAATGATGGTAATTGCTTGAGCAAAGAATCTGTCCACATGTATGTATGCATGTGTGTATGTATGTATGTGTGTATATGTCTATCTGTACATCCAATTACCAGTTTATCTCTTTATTTACCGAGTCGCCTAAATATAGCTGTTCACCTATATGTCTGCTTATTTAATTATCAATATATCGACCTTTCCACCGACCTAGATATTCTTCTCATGAGCTGTGTATATATCTATCAACAGACAAGCAGATCTAAAGAAATATTTATATATTATTCTAGAGAAATATTAATCTACCTCTCAGTCTACACAACACACACACACACACACACACACACACACACACACACACACACACACACACACACACAAACACACGAACACAAACACAAACACACACACACACACACACACACACACACACACACACACACACACACACACACACACACACAAACACACACACACACACACACACACACACACACACACACACACACACACACACACACACGAACACAAACACAAACATAAACACACACACACACACACACACACACACACACACACACACACACACACACACACACACACACAAACAAACAAA
>NC_066526.1:7485164-7609214 GCF_024679095.1 Eriocheir sinensis
TTGTCTCATCCAGAAACAACCCGATGGGTAGGGTCGGCTTCTGGGTAGCGTGCCACATGCCCGAATAGCCGGAGTTAGCGGCCACGAGGGAAATATATATCGAATCAGTCTCAAGGAGTAGTCGCCGATTTGACACACAGTCATTCCAGAGATATCCTATGATTCTGCGTAGTTACTACCAAAGGCATCAATCCGCCTCTCCAAGTCACTATTAAAAGTGTCCATGTCTCCCAGCCACTGAGTAAGACAGGGTACTCGTGCTGAGCGAGTCCATAACACCTTGGGCCAAGCCAATCCGCCGTAAGACTTCCTGGCGAGACCCACCGTTGATCTGAACTATATATATACGCTGCCAAGGTATGTGAAGTTTTCCAAGGTCTCATTGTCCTCGCCATATGCATGAACAGACTGTACTATTTCATCTAGCAAGCCTCCAAACACCTGTACCTTGGTCTTGGCCCGGGAGACATGGAGTCTCAAAGGTTTGCCTCTTCATGCAGTGCCTCGAGAGACATCACCAAGACCTCCAGCAACTCTGCAAAGATTACTGCATCATCAGCAAAAACAAGGCCTTGGTATTACTAATAGATGCTCCACAATAACTCTGGTCCACAACTCTGCCTAGTACTCAGTCCATACAAGTGTTGAAAAGCGATGGCACAAGGACACAGTCACACAGCCCTGCCTCATTCCCGCGTTCCGGGAAAGAAGATGGACACGCACCTTCACACACACACACACACACACACACACACACACACACACACACACACACACACACACACACACACACACACACACACACCCTTCACAACACTCTCATTCCTGGCAAACCAATGGTCCTTGCAGGATTCCCGCGGAGTCACAGGAGATCCCAGAGTGCCTCGCGATGCACTGAATGAAACGCCTTCTTGAGATCGACATAGGCTGCGAGCATCCCCTGTCGAAACTCACGTCGGCGCTCCATCAGTACGGGAAGGGCTAGGATATGGTCAGTGTTCGACTTACCCGACGTTAAGCCAGATTGCTTAGATCTCTGCTAAAAAAAACTGTCATCCATGTAAATGTCAATTCTTTAAGCTCTACCTTATAGGAAATCATTCAGAATTTCAACTTTGACACGAGCAGATACGGCAGTTCTACTTCCTTCAGTCACTCAGCCCTGTGACCCCAATTTAGCGTTGATTCGGGATGATTTCTCGAGTTTTCTTCATCGGTGCACATGGACAGTTCAGCCAATTTCTCCTGGTTGCTTGTTTTATTTACTCACTGCTGTTGAAATATTTCAGCGGTGTCTTGGGGTTGCTCTCCTATGTTTCCTTTCCCATGACGCCCAAAGCTATATATACAATATATATTCAATGGTTACAGTTTTAGAGTTGTTGCGAACTCTCAATCTTTTCTTACTGCAAGAATAAATTTCAGGGTCAGTAATATGGGCCGTTCTGTTATTAAGGGTTGAAAATACAAACACCTCAGTATGGACAATATGCAAAAATATCACATCCAATTTTTACCGTGTTTGAAATACTGCAATTTTCGTTAAGATGCAGAATGCTTGGAAGCAGCTCGGTTATGTTATTTTTCAAAGGGGCACTTCAGCAAGAAAATCATGCACAAATATCCAAGTTAGTTTTCGCCTTGGTTATCTCATAGTATCGGCACCATTCACTTTTCGTTGTATCAAACAACTGCTCTTCAAAGTACGGGTCGCGCCCCAGAAGATACTACTCACTGGGTTGCCACTGCACAAATAGTTAGTTAAATACGAGACGGAGAGGGGTACACAATTCTCAAAACTGTTACGAGGCTTTGACATGCGCCGTGACGGAAATGATTATAATAAAACGGGGCTGCGGTAACGAGTCTGCAGAACACTGCATGGTTTATATAGCGCGTTCACCTCAGGCACGGGGACACATAACACTTGTCACAGTTCGCTCGCTCCGTGGCTCTCTCTCACCAAACCAGTTTCGGAACAGCCTGAAGGCCCCAGAGGCGCACCTCACTACTGCAGGCTCACCCTACTCTGCACATACTGGGGGATCTCGTGCTTCTAAGACAGCCAGGCCGGAGTGCAGTGTGTGGAAAAGCCCGCCCATTGTCACCCCAAGCTCCTTGAAGGCCGCCGCGGCACTCTTTTCTCCTACAGGGTCGGCAACAACACAGCCTGGAGTGTACTCGCGTTTCCAGCAAAGGCTGCAGTCGAGCAAGGGAAGGCCCGGCCCGGTGTGCAGCTCTTGCCTATTAGTATTTCCACAGTAATAAGTCAGCTCGCATGCTCTGTATATTTTTACATTTCATCATTGATACCTATTCGTATATGGTTTTGACACACGATTAAATTTGATTGTTTCATTCGTCACTTGTGAATTTTGGAATAGTGAACTTCCTTACATTTTCTCTCCATTTTTTTTAATATCTATAGTCACTTTCCTTAATGTAATAAAATTACGATATTTTTTATTATCTATTTTGCCACTCACATTTTAAAATATAATCACGTCACCTCTTTTTCTTCTTACCTCCAGTGTCAGCTGATTTTTTTTTCCTAGTGTTTCCGCATAACGTGAACTTCTCTAAGTAGAAGTGTGTATAGATGGCCACTCTTGTCAACCAACTGCCCCGCCGAGTCGAGTTCCCACCAATCAGAGGGTTTGAACCATACAGACCTGGGTGGCATAGCACTACCATGCAGGGCAGCCACGTAAAGGAACCCCGCCGTGCAGAGTGAAGAGAACAACGGCCTGTCAGGCCCCGCCAGGTGAACAAATGATTCTACAGTCGGTTCGTCACTAACAACACAGATTCGGACTGTTTTCGCACTACCAGTCACAACTACCATGTAAGGCAAGGCCGCCGTGCAATGTGTGGAAAATTCCGCCCCTTGTCAGGTCAACTGACCCGCCAAGCGGAGCCACGTAAATAAATGAGGGTTTGAGCGCCACGCACACTGCCGCTGCAACTCCTCCCACGGGAAGCGAGCCGGAAGGGCCACGCCCCCTTTTTTGTTGCTGGTAGGTCGACAGCTGTAGCCGTGAGGTCCAGAATTTCAGTCTTACAGCAAAATGTTGGATGTTTTGCTCTTCACTCAAATAACTAGATGGGGTCGCAGCATGTCCATGTGGCTGACGCCCTGGCTGTCCACATCGTCCACACTGTGCTTCACTTCCGCTGCAAGTATCGCGGGCCATTGTGTCCGCCGGTCGGGGTCACGTCGCCAAAATTATATTTTATTATCAGGCGCAGGTTTGGTACCAAAATCCATGCTCATGTCCACCTGGCTCGTTCATTTGCTTCACCTTATTTCTTTCTTTATTTATATGTTTATTAGCTCTATTCAGGTATTATTATAATTTACTAATGTTTATTATTTTTATGGTAAATTAAACAAATTAACTCTTAAAATATACACTCTTCGCCGTAATAAGATCAAGGATAACATCGATCCTATAAACTTTTTTTTGTATTAGCCTATTTCATTTATGCGCCACCACCACCAACAACAACGGAAACAACAGCAATAACAGCAACAACAAAACAGCAGTAACAACAACAACAGTAATAATAATAATAATAATAATTATAATAATAATAATAATAATAATAATAATAATAATAATAATAATGATAATAATGATAACAAAAATAATAATAATAGTAATAATAGTAATAATAATAAGAATAAGAATAAGAATAAGAAGAAGAAGAAGAAGAAGAAACAACAACAACGAGAACAACAACAACATCATCATCATCATCATCATCATCATCATCATCATCATCATCATAATAATAATAATAATAATAATAATGGCTGCCAGCAAAGTGTCCATCACCAGATCAAAAACAAAACTGTAAGTGCCGCTATACCCCGGCCCTCTGTTAGCATCACAAAGGCTTCGTTATTACAATGGCTCCATCGTTACAAAGCCTGCAACTTGTCCATTACTATAGTTTCATATTATAGTAATCGCATCATAATTAGTAAACTCTAGACAGCCATACTGGTGCATTATCTCATTTCTACGACGATATACTTTTAAGAGGGAAACATTTTCAGTATTTTTTGTAACCCTTCACCTGTTTCCTGTACGTGATGAAAATGTACATGTAGACGAAGAAGAGAAACTAGTAAGAAGATAAACTAAGGTACAGTAACGCAAAAAGACGGAAGAACACAATAATTACCCTGACAGGCCCAAGTAAACAAGCCTTCAATCGGCAGGCTGCACGTGACACTCTCTCCTGCTATATATTATCACCACTCAGACATTTTCAACAGTTTGTTCTTTAAGTTCCTGCCATATGGGTATTTGTCTTGCAAGTATCTGGTCTAAGAAAATTCAGTAATGCAAGAATACATACGAGAGAAAGACTGCGCACTCACTCCGCCGTGGTGTTCCCGCCCAGTCTTGGCGCCATGTTGTGGGAATCAGCTCGCAACCGGAAAATAGCTCGCAGAGGATAAGGTATAACTTGCTTACTGTTTATATATTTCACCCACCGCTATCATTTACTAGTCCCGTTTCGGCTCCAATACATGGCACAAACATCAGAGAAACGCTTCATTAAGAGAAGGCTTTGTGACAAACGAATCGGGCAGATTTTAGAAATAATTATCCCCCACGTTGATGTTCATTCAGTTCCTGCTTGTTTGGTCTGTTGGTCTGTGTATTGTTCTCTTGCGGGCAACATCAACCATCACGAAGATCACAAGTGGACAAACTATTATTATTATTATTATTATTATTATTATTTTTTAATGTGCCAGTGCGACTGTGTAGGAGACAGCAGAACGACTTATTTCTGCGAGGAGGTATTTTTCGCAACATTTGAAGCAAGGAGATTTGATTTCAACCAACTTAATGATGTAAGCAAGTCATGCCCATCACTGATAATGTTAGGCGTTGTCATTAAATTTATGAATGCCTTCTTCTCAGTTAGGGGGCAGCCACCACGTACGTTATCTGAGCTCCGTCTTTCTCTATATGTTACTGATATGGAATAAGGCCCACTGGAAAAAGGAATCGTAGGGTCATATTCTTAAACCTTCCGGCACCCAACCACATACATTGAACAAGGCTTTCGTGGGATTTGCGGGCATTTCCAGGGGTAGTTTTATGACCTGGTGGTAGTCTGACCGTTTTTCTGTACCGTGAACGTAAGGAAACACCCTTGGAGATGCGCTTGACCTCTTATTTTGCCTTTATAAATGATGGATGCAAGAGAAGGGAGCGTCTACAATACCGACCGTAATGTTTCGTGGTTGATTCATCGTGCGTTCTTTGATACTTTCGTCTTGTACCTACGTTATGCCTGCTTTTCTCGTTTATTAGTGTTTGCCAGCTTTGAGTGCATATTTACATAAAATGTAATGTGTGTGTTTTTACCTAACCCGCAGTATAAATGGCTATAGCCTATATATGCCTATTGTATCATCCTGTCTCTATACCTATTTTTATCCAGCTTGGCTTAAAAGCTGTGGATGTTCCTTGCCTGCACCACCCCAGCATCCAGTTCATTGCAAACATCAGTACTTCTATAGGGGAGCCTAATTTTCTCGACATTACATTACCCTCTTCTTTACTCTTCACTTGGCTGGTGATGCTGCCGTTGCTTCGCGAGTGCCACGAAAGGAAGCTAATTATTCGTTATTGATGGTTGGCAGGAATTCCTATATCTGCCACTACACACACGCAAAACTGTTCTAAACGCGCACGCCTGCTCGTGTAGATCAGCAACTGTAGGTTTTTGACTCATGGTCTGCTCTGCAATGTCAGCTTAATTAGCATCAAGAGTAACCTTTACTGTGATGAACTTTATCTACATTGAACCATGAAGGCTTTACTTCCTTTTTTTGTTGTGTTTCTCATTCCTTTTATTCTCTTTGTGGTGTGTTGTGCTTGCCAGTGACTTTAAATTAAAAGCTGGTATTTGAAATAAATCAAGCATCTCTAATCTGAGCACGCAGAGTCGATAGAGAGTAATGAAAAGAAACAGAGAGGTCAACAGGTGGGGCCCTGCCCGCCGCCCCCTTTAGGAATGGATGGTCAGAGGGTCCTTCCCTGTGGCGCCTCAGGGGTGCGGAGGGCCGCTCAGGACGTGGCAGGACTCACGTCCCGTCACGCCCGCCGCTTCCCACCTCGGCAGTAGGCCAGTATCCCCCGCAGCAGGACGAGACAGCTAGGCCAGCACGGCGCCGCTTTCAATCAATCCTGAGTGGCCTAAGACTACCCACATGCTGTCCTGAAGACCATCCATCAACCCGGACTCTAGAAGAAACCGTCCAAGTGAATCAAGAATGAGTTCCAGGGGGCAACATGAGCTAAGAATAAATTGCCTGTGCCATGACAGGCCTGGGCAGACCACCAGGCCCCTGAAGAAAGCCTACCGGAGCTATGGGTGAACACGTAAAAAAAAAAAATAAATAAATAAATAAATAAATAAAAAATACCATAGTGTTGATTGGCTGGTTATTTTGGCTTATGCTGATATCCATCAATGTTCTGTAGAAAGTTCTGAGTTAAGCAGGAGAAAGTAAGACAGCCAGAATCTTGTGATGAAACTGCACTGTTACAGATTAGCACATGAAGAAGTGTGGCGACACCAAGAGGGTGGACAATGGCCCTCAGTAACAGTAACGGGTAGCAGCCAAAAATGTATACAGTATATAAGGTTTGGTATGCCTTCATGTATGGGCATGCACCAACATATGGGCCTTATATTGTACTATATATATGCTTCAAGCCTTAAAATGCAATTTCCACACATTTGTGTTTTTTATTCATAGAAATGGAAGATTTAGCCATCAGCTGTAAAGGTATCCTACATCAATTAAATAATTCTGATTGGAATTTTGACATAAAACCCTTCCCATAAGTAACAGAGTAAGGTAAGGAGAAAACAATGAATTAATAAGTTAAATTATATATTATTTTATTTAAGGAAGTCAAGAGCATATCTACAGAAATCATTACCAGGCATAAATGAAACATCAGTCTATTAAAAATGAAAAGTATTTTTTTCACTTTATATATCGGCATTGTCACTTATTAACCTGCCGATCAATTTCATCAAGGAGGCTAAAAAGTCTACTTGATTCACTGCCACTCTGGAATGCTTTGCTTTCTTTCCTTGATCCACTTTTAAGGTCTCCTACTCTCCTTTCACTGTCAGTCTTTTGAGAGGAGCTATCAAGACTATGACCAGCTCCCTGTTTCTTCTTGTTCTTTTCACTTTCAAAAAGACGATCACACTCTGAAAGTACTTGGAGGATTTTTTCTTCACTCATTTTGTGCTGCTGGTCATGGGAAGGCTCTGGAAGGCACTCAGTAATGCTCTGGGAGGACCTCTTCGTGTGCGAAATGCTTGCAGAGGGTGAAGCTGCATCATCTGTTTGACACGAGTTGGTTGGTGCTTCCTCTGAATGAGAGATTTGTTTGTATTACACTTCATATAAAAAGAACTAAGTATAATCAGACTCAAGTCTTACCTGAAATCATAGAGCTACTACTAAAACCAAAGTGAGACACTCGTAGAGAGGTGACAAATTAGTCAGTCTCTAAAACATGTAAGCCTTACTCTTTCATCTGACAAATCTCTCTGAGCAAGATTTGCCAGCTTTTTCCTTGCTGCCTATCTATAATAAACAGTATTCTGATAATGTGGTATATATGGATGGTGGTGTTTCGACTTTGCAAATAATTGCAGAACTGCACCAAGAGGAAGGTGACATGCACAACATGAAGCAATTAGACACTCAGCTTCATTGCCTAGTCTGACCAAGTACCTCTGAGTTAATTTGCACCCAACAAATCCTCTGAGGAACCCCTCTTTAGCTGTACTGTGCTTGGGTGAATTGCAAACCTTGAATAGTACTTCTTTGGCTTTCTTGTTGGTTTTGATGGTATTATTGGAGCAATGAATTCCTCTGAGAAAAATATGCTAAGCTACCTATGCCGCATCCCCATGTCAACAATCAGACTTATATTTAAAATTTATATTTTTCATTATGTTGGTGCTAAGGTAGCTGACTGGTGTCTCAGTGTGTGGGTGGCTACCTGCAGGCAGATGACACTGCCCCTCCAGGCACCTCTACCCCACCCTCTGTCCACACACCCCAACTCTCTCACCAAACCACTCCCATCATCTTCACAAGCACTTTATGCAACACTTCTAATGATTTCTAAGCATAATGAGACTGCAAAAGGAAGAATGGGGAAAAATAACATCTTTTTCACAGGAACCAGAACAAACAAGAACTCTCCCAGTGTTGGTCTAGTGTAACACGATTGACTCTTTTAAAAACAAGCCCGACCGACACTTCCCTTCCTTCAACTTAACATTAACTAGAGTAGAAATGCAAAGTTTTGAAGCTATCTGGTTAATGTAGAATCACTTAGGTTTAAGGACAGATCACCCTGGACTCTGGACCATGGGGTCTGTGTGGTCTGATTTTCTATGTAAATCTATGTAAATCTATGTAAATCAATACTTCAAATTTTGGGATTCATGAGATTTGTGCCATATTCACAGGAAGGAGCAAGCACAAGAGTAATGAACGCCTTGTATATCATAAAATTTTCTGTGGTTACCTTTTCTTCTCTTCCTTAACCCGTGTGCTTCAATATGGACATTTCTGTCCAAACATGTCAATGGGTCGGCACACGTGCGACCCTAAATTTGAGTAAATTGGAGGCCATGGTGACATGTGGCAACAGGTAAGTCACTCCTGGATCAGTTGACAGCATGAGTGTCAGGGCTGAATGCCAGGCATCACAAATGAGTTTGTTACCAAAAATACCCCGTAACAATGATTTTTTGTGTGAAAAAAAAAGTGGTTGCATGGGTATGAGAGGAGCACACCATTGCATACCCCAAGTTGTTTTGCTACCCACGCATTCATCCATTATCTAGCCATTTCTTAGCCATTCATAGCTTCAGGCTATAGAAAGTGGATGGGTTTAATATCATTTATGCTACAAAAAACAAACTGTTCAAAGGGAGGTGTACTCCATACAAAATACATTATGAAAGTTTTTAAGGCAAGCTACAGAAATAATTGATATACATAGATATTACTTACTAACCTGGAACATCAGGGACACCTTTGCTTCCCTCCTGGTCAGTGTCTGAGTCATAGGACCCCAGACTGTGGCAGATGTAATGGAAAAGGTCTGACCCATCTGACCACTCCCGGTAGCCATAGTGATGCAAGACCTGAGCTATCTCTCCTGATGAATAAAAGACAAACATCATTCGTCAAAAGATATTTAGTATTACTTTTATAGTACATACCAGCAATCACTGTCATACCTACAGGTTAGGTTCCTAAAACCATTTGCATATAATGATTTTACAAGTAATGGAACAAATTTTCTAATATATCAAATCAATGTAATATTGGACATGATGTTCTAAGCCTATTATATAAGAAAATCATTGGATGTATGAACAGACTTCATTGATGTATACAGTGATACTTGAGTCAACATACTAATCAGGACCGTAATTTCTGGGGGGGCTAGAGGGGATATAGCCCCCCCAATGTTTTCTATATCAGCCTCAAAATGACCCTAAAAGTGCTTATTTTTCAAATAATTTCCCCCACCTGTGCATGCTCGCTCTGTTTGCCACCCTCCAACCACAATTCATGAACATATGATGCTCTCTAGCCCCCCTAAAAAATCTGCCAAAATTACGGGCCTGCTACTGCAATCATTCCATATTCCTCTGCATCAGAAGAGTTGCCGAGATGATGCCATAGCCTATATGACACAGGAAGGAGTAGGTAGGAAGACACCTACCGAAACAGGGACATAAGCCACTCCCAGTGAGGTATATACGGGAAGTGAGGAGGGTGTTGCAGGCCCACCAAAGACTCTTCCCGTGTCCTCATTTTCCATTTCCCTATTGTCTCATCAACACTAGAGAGTAGTTCAGCATGGTCTCTAAAGACAGATTCTCTTACTCTCCACACCACACTACATATGCAACGATATCACTTGCTCTTGTGCCCATGACCTTGATTCTTCAGAGTTTTCCACCATCTGGCTAAAACTTCATTGCCATTCTATTACGAAGTACATCTGTGCTGTCTATCTCTCACCTAACTCTGCCAACTATGTATAATTCTTTGACTGCTTGAACTCTAGAGTGGAGCACATCTTGACTGACTCTCCCTTCACTGAAATCTCCATCCTAGAAGATTTCAATGTTCACCACCAGCTTTGACTTTCATCCTCTTTCATTGACCAGCCTGGTGAACTTGCCTACAACTTTGCTCTCCTCAATGATCTAGGGCAGTTAGTTCAACACCCTATACTGCCTTGGAGACATGCCCAACTTTCTTGACCTTTTCCTAATCTTTAACCTTTCGGCTTACTCTGTTTAACTGTTCTCTCCATTGGGCTCCTCTGATCACAACTTTATTTCAGTATTCTGTCCTATCGTTCCTGTACAGCCTCTGGACCCACCGAAGAGGCAGTGCTTCTGGCATTTGGCTTCAGAAAAATTTAAAATAATGAAAATAATTAAAGAAAAATCTTTTACCAAAATGGGCAAAATAGCCCAGACGGGATGTTTAGGGGTGATGATGATTACCCACAAATCGGGCTGCTAGCCTGTGCCATCTACTTCTTTGATACAACTTTGCAATGGATGGGTGCTTCAAATCAAAAAATGTTCACAAGTAAAAATGTCTTAGAAAGGCCTCAGTTTTAACATACTAATACAGTTTTCTGATATCTCCAGTATTTTTATAAGTGCCCAGCAAAGGGTTAAGACTGAGAGAGATTATGCAAAAATTGGGAGTTTGCCTTTGAGCAAATAGTAAATTTCAAAAGTGAGTTAAAGGTAACAGCTAAACAATATAGACTTGAAAATTCTATGTGAATGCCATAGAATGCAGCAAGATTGATGCCTAACGATTATCTGCATCATTGCATAATATAGCTTTTGACTTTTAAGAATGTAAAGAAAAAGGAAAAAAACTTTTTTGGTTTCTTATGTTAACTGTGAAGCATCAGAAACAGTGCATGGATGATTTTCTTTATGACTTACCTACAGTAACATTATTCTCCTTCAAGAAAACATACATGGTGTAGAGATCATCCCTCAGCTTCTCGTCCCCAAACGTGAAGTAGGCAAGGTTCCTTCCTATGTGGCCACACACAGCAAGCTGAATGAGAGCCTGAAAATAAAATACAAATATTTAAATTAAGAAAAAGTGAAACCTGAAAATTTACCTTTGCAAAATACTCAAATGCAGCTGTGCATGAATTTATTTTCTGTAAATTCTTTGGAAAAAGTCATTTATTTTTTTGCTGAGGGTTTCAGTACACATCCGATCTCATACATGCTGAATATCATCACAACAAACAGTTCATTAAACAATTAGTCCTGATGCATCTGGTTTTCTAAGAAGGACCAAGATATGAAATGCGGTGCCTGCATTCATAAAATTTTCATGAGGCACCTGTTTGGCATCTCACCTTCAGTCTTGGATTGCCTTTGAAAGCTCCACAGCCCCAGTTTCCTGTTGCCACACCTGTTGGTACACCTGGACTTCCATTTATCACCTTGAAGCCTGCATACGCCTGAAATACAAGGACCACTTTACACATAAAGTTAATCATCTGGTAATTAAAAAGGAAGTCAGTTTTATAGTTTACCAGTAAAAAGGCTGAAAGAATGGAGATAATAGCTTACTCTGGTAGCTATTGAGAAGTTATACAGTACAGGGACATTAAATAGATGATGATGATGGACTTGTGTAGATAATTCTGCAGTAAGGCTACTGGAAGGGTAGAGGCATACCATTTGCAAGTTCAAGGTCACTTAATTATGACATATTTGCTACAGTCCCACCTTGTTAAGTTCTCTGATGATGTAGGTGGGCTTGTACTGAATGTTGGGCTGCTTGGTGAAGTGAAGGGCATCAATGGCAGTCACCTGGCACAGACGCCTTCCCCACTTGTCAAGAGGGGTAGTATCCTCATGTGGTCCGTCCCAACAGAAGGTGGAAGCATATCCACTGCCTCGGCTAAACTGTTCACACCCTATAAAAATGTAACACTACAATAAAATGTATACAAAATGCTAATAAAGTAATTAATTGCATATTCAAACTAAATGAACAGAGCTAAGGGCAGGTCATATACACAAGCAGTTTTCAGATACATGAGGTATTCAATTCTGTGCCTAAGAAAGGGGTTAATATTTCTGAGGCCATCGCTGAAGACTTGCAAGCTGTTCATAAACATTAGTGGCACTTCACTACATGAATGAAGTGATGATGAAATTGATTGTGGCTTTAATTCACTTCAGGTCTTTCTAGAATGTGGGACAAGTATGGTCCCCATTTACAAAGAAATATATATTAAAAATAAATAATACAAAGAGCAGCAACCGAGGTGAATGGATTTGCTAAAATGTCATATATTCTTCCATTTCTTATTGGGAAACACTAATTATAATGCAATTCATGTAAATATGTAATTTTGTAAGTCAGGGGGCACAGAGTTCTGTGTGAGTAATCCTTGACACTGCCCTGCAAGCTAATTACAGACACAGAAAAAAGCAGGAAATTTGCTTATCTGTACCACAGAATGCATTCCTCCTGTGCTGAATGGTACATGTTTATTGTAACTACACAGCATAACCATACCAAATAGTATTTTTCACCAGAAACATGGAATATAGTATTACTAACAAATAAAAACAGTTTTTGCTGTAAGAGCACTGAGGCTGTCCAAAAATTATGTATAAAAAGTTTGTGTTCAGCAGAATTACATGTCTGCTATCCTTCAGTTATTGAATATAATAAAATCAAACATATTTAATCTTATTCTTACCAGTAATGATGAGGGCATCTGTCTTTTCTAGAGCCTGTGTGAAGAGCCTGGAAATTATCAGCTCTGGACAGAGAACAAAACGGATCTCTTCCTGCACACATCCCAGCCCCAGCACACCACCCCCAAGGTACCTGCAATGAAGGTGACGTAATGCTTTCAGTTCAGCTTTTTCTTTTATTGAATACATTAAAAATAATCCTTAAGTATACAAGTAACTATTATGTATACAGTCAAGACTGAATATAGTTTAATCCAATGTAATTCTCAATGAAGTACAAAAATAAAATATTACCAGTGCAGTGATTCTTAATGCCTGAGGGTAAAACAAAATCATGAAAAATAATGCACACTGCTCCAATAATAAGCATACAATGGAAGATGCCAAAAGATAAAGATCAATTCTGGTTTGAGGTCTTGATACTCCCCTCTTGAAAGAGGTTGTTCAAAGAAGTTGTATACACTTGTATAAAAGTCAAGCTTTAATATTTCTAAGCCAAGTTTAAAGGGTTGATTTACATAAATTCAACTTCTTTGGGAGGCTAAATTTATTCCTCAAGCAAATATACCATGGGCTTGGAGGAGAGTTCACTTTTAAATAATAACTCTCCTTTGATATCAACTTTTACATGAGTATATGCAGCAATAATTGTCATATAAATGATTTTCTTGTCATCCCTTACTTGTTTGCAAAGTCAACTTGTAGCAGCCCAGTAGCCTCTTCTATCAGTCCAGTACTGCTAACATGAAGATTAGGAAGGGGCCTTTTGGAGGTAGCCCAGTTGGGGATCTCTTGGTGTAACACGGTTTGCCTGGTGAACGTCACTGTCCCAGTGGGGGCTGCAAGCAACATGAGAATAAGTTACCAGCCTTTACCTTCTATTTTTATCAGGTGGAAATTAGGGCTTTACAGGGAATGATTGCAAGCTCCATCCCAGCCAATGCAGATCAAGGCTGACTGATAGCTATAGACAAGGACACATAATCCCTGAGTGGATAGAATCCCCCAGCCACAAATGGAATTCTATCCTCAACTTACTTTACTCCTAATGACACACTAACTCCTGAGGATGTGAACAACTGTGCAACTTCCATAGCCAAGCATGTGCTCCAGGTCTGGGTTTATCCTGGACAGACAAAGATTGCTATTTTTATGTGGATGACCACAAAGGTACTTCTGTGGAAACTAACATTAAGGAGTATGTTAAAATGGGTAATACTCACAGAGCCTATGCACATCTTTTCTTATTACAGTGTAGGAGGCAGACCAAGGGCAAAACAAAATTTTTGAAAATATGTTCAGAGCACACTGGCCCAATAAAAAATAGATATAGAAGATGCTGAAAGACAAAGATCATTTCTGGCTCAAGAGGCATCTTGATACTTAACTCATGAAAGAGTTTAAATTGTAGGAAGGTGGAATACAAACAAAAGATGTATGTTCCCTAATAACAGCACTATAACAATTTTAGTTCGACAATTACTTATACACACGGGCAATGCTGATATAACTTACATTTTGTGGTGACACGTTTGAAGTAATGGAGGAGGCACTTCAGCTTCTCCAGAGACCTCTGCTCCTTGTGGAAGAATAATCTGTGGGCAGAATCAGTATTTTCATTGGGGAAGCTACAAACATATGATGAATTTGTTGAAACAAGTAGCACAAAATACCTGTACATGCACCTCTTCTTCCACTCATTTAAACTACACACTTTTGGAAGACTGAAGAAAATCAATTAATAAGTTTCTTTGTGTTTTGTATTGGCTTACAAAGTGTTCTAATGGAAAGATAATAGTCACCCTCCATCTTCTGGGGCTAGGAGCACAGGAACCCAGTGAAAGTGGAAAAAAACAAGAACATCTCGCCTTCAAACCCTAAAACTATGTACACACCAAACCTATCCCCAAAACTTAGATTTTCCGTGCTTAAGTTGTTTTTGTTACCTACAGACCCTCTTCCATGCAAGTAATGGTAATTTTTAGGCACCAATTAAATGTTATTAGTGATCCACCATAGTTTACCTTAGTCAAATACTGCATTTCAATACTTTAAATGCAGAGCATAGACCACTGTAATGATTCTAATTAGTTAAAGAATTCAATTTACTCATGATGTATACTTAAGGTACATAGAGAGAAAGAGCAACTTGACAAGGTAAGACCCCTAAGGAGGGCAGACACGTATTAAAAATGTCTTGGTAATTTCTGACAGTTAATAGCCCCAACAGGATGTTGACAGGGGCCACAAGTCTCTGACCCAAGTAGGCGACTGTCACAAAATATTACACATTACGGATATGTGTTTCAAAAATTTCCTGTATTCAAATCAGATGCTATTTGGTCTGACTGTCAGCTGGATAAAAAGACTCAAGAGGACATGACTTTTACCTGTTAAAATTGATGTCAGGATACTTGGCATATTCAGTGTCATTTCCTTTAGCATTCCTCCTTGGGAATGTACAGAAGAAGGCATTTGCTAAGAGAGATGCAATCTGAAAAATACCAAAATCATCTTATAAATAAAAGAAAAAAGGAAAAAGAAAAGTATATCTTCAGGTCACTGAGCTGAAGAAGAATGCCAGAAGCACTGTTTCCTCAGCCGAGTCCAGAAGCTGTACAGCTATAGAATAAATTATGGAAATAAAGTTGTGATTAGAAAAGCTTAACTGGGAGTACAGTTTAGCAAAAATAGGTTAAAGGTTAGGAAGAGGCCTGGTGTTCAATGTGCTTCCAAGGCACATTCAAGGTATGCAGTCATGGTGCTGCAATAACTATGTGTTGGCTGCTGAACTCAAGATAAGTACAGATGGCAAAGTTGCAGGGTCATTCTGTTTGGGGATAGTATCATAGAAACATTGTCTGTACTCCTTTCATGAAATGCACATTCCTATTCTCAGAATATAAAATGCTGTAATTTTCCATTGTACTTTTATCAGAGATAGTTTTGCATTTCATTACCAGATTTAGATTTTATAAACTGCAAACAAACCAGATAAACTTGTGTAAAAGTTAATTTCATATAATTATTGAGCTCTCAGATAATTATTTGACTGAGATACAAATTTAACCCCCAAGAAAAGTATATTATGTAAAAATTGATCCCCTCAAATTGGAAAAAAAAGTCAAAATACAGTAGGCACACCTACTACGTGACTATATGAGTGACACACAAGCTTGCATAGTAGGAATACATGTTCTTATGGGAAAAACGGTTTATGGGTGGCGCTGCCCTGACTGACTGACCTTTATTGTACCACTGCCTCCCTTGCAAAGCACCACATGGTTACATTCTCTTTGCAGGACACCAAGAAAACACACATACATATATACACATACACCAGATGATGACCATATATGACGTAGCTGGACATAGTACCGTACAAAAATCTTAGCATGACTGGCAACGAGGTGCTGAGGATGAGATTATGGCAGTGAGGCGTTGAGGGTGGCAAACAAAAGGTGGTAAACAAGGGAAAGTGTGAGGTGCGCCATGTGCGTTTCACAGTGCCCTTACACATGTTATCGTGTTTACCTTACATTTTCATCACTAGTTTCTTTGTTTTGTTTTGTCTAACCGCCTGGAGTATGGGCAGAGTATGGTAATGGTGGTGAGGTGGTGCCGGCAGCATCGCTTGAAAACAAAGAAAAGTATGAGGTGTGCCATGCAATTTCCAAGTGTCCTTCCACCTGTTTTGTGTTTATTGTACATTTTCACCGCTTGTACTGCCTGTTTCTGTTTATTTATGTTTTATTTTATCTGACTGACTGGAGTGTTGGCATGGTGTGGTGGCGGTGGTGAGGCACAGCGGGTGGCACCACTTGTAAACAAACATAAAGTATGAGGTGCACCACACACATTCC
Organism: Eriocheir sinensis; assembly: GCF_024679095.1. Lineage (NCBI taxonomy): Eukaryota > Metazoa > Arthropoda > Malacostraca > Decapoda > Varunidae > Eriocheir > Eriocheir sinensis. Next base: position 7,501,883 of record NC_066526.1, read on the forward strand.
ACACTGCCTTTTCATATGATATTGTGTTACTCTACATTTTCATCACATGTTTCTGTTTTTGTGTCTTGTTTTGTTTTGTTTGACTGACTGGAGTGTTGGCATGGGTGTGGAATTTGATAGTTCCTTCATTCCTTTGCCTCCACCTCGTGAAATATGTGTTCTACTTGTGCACCTTGAGTTTGTGGGTTATACTTTCAGGTCCTTGAGTAGTAGGCATTTTGTGGTGTGAAGACACGTAATGGGTGTGCCTGATGTATGTGGCTTTTACATGAATGTATACAACAGGCAAGCAGTGATGAGTTTATCAATGGATTACCATATACTAGAACATGTAACTGACCTGCATCTGTGAGAGTGTGATGGAGTGAGTGGTGCCCTGCAGGAGAAGGGGAGGTGGCTGGGTCACCAACTGGGGCAGCATCAGCGCCAGCTGGATCATTGCTGGCAAGGTCTTGCCAAAGAAGTAAGCACATTCCTCATCCTCAAATTCCTTGAAAAAAAGTAAGTACAGCATGCCAGTTTATGAATCCAATGAGTAGCTAAATGTATATAATAGCTACTGTAAGTATTCTGCTCTTTATCTAAACTCTTAAAGAAAAGTCAACAAAGACTATCTAGTTATGAACACATTGTGTAACTAAAGAATACTGGATTTCCAAGTGCAATCAAATTCTTTGGAAGCAAGAGAAGTACTGTGAAGACCTGTGAATTAGGCAATATTTCTAAAACATTTATTAAGGGTTAGGTCAACATGGAACTACTTTTCAATGGTTTAAATATATTTCTCAATTGAAGTTGACTTTTACACAAGATTGATTTTCACATGAGCATATACAATATATGCAAAGGTCACATATGGAAAAAAAATGGTGGGATTCAAAATGAAATAAAAGAAAAAAAATGAAGAGGTCTGAGTAAAAATATAAGAGGGATCCAAACTGATGAAAGATATAATTGTGCAAACCTTGTCACATATAAGTGCATTGTGGACATGGCATGAATATTAAGTGTAAATGACTCATTTTAGACATGCTTGTGATGAGAGCAATATGGATGGCAACACTAGAGACAGCTTACAGAAAGTTTGTCATTCTTGACAATGTTGAAAGAATAAGTTTTTGAGTCAACAGGTGATCTAGAACAAAATACTGAGGTGGCTGGGCAGGTGGAGGAAATAGGAGGATAAGACAATGTCCATGTGTGGAGTAGTGGTCTTTAGCATGAAAGACAACTTTATGTAAAATGAGAGGAAAGAGCTGAATATTTTGGAGAAAAAAATCATGATTTGTTTTAACCATAATTATATACTCATTCATATAAATGTATCTTTTTTTTAACAATATTTTCTTGACCAAGTTTTGGAGGTTAACTTGAATACTACTTCTCCTAGAAAGTAAATTTACTTGAACATATTATAAGCTTGGAGTGGGTTGCCTTGTGCATGGGATTGAAAATGACAAGTATAAAATGTACTATCAACTTTGAGCTAAAATTCTGAGCTAGTAGTTTCAAGGACATACCTGCTCTAGAAGAATATGAAGCCCCCTGAACTTCCATCTGGAGGCATATCTGCTGTTATATTCCAAAACAGCTTTCTCTAAGTCTTCCACAGACTTTATCTCCCTGCTCAGTGCCTCACAGATAACACTCCATCGAGGAACCACAGTATCCTGTTGAAAGGGAAATTAATTTAAACTCAAAAAAATCCATCATTGTTACAGAGGTAAGGTAAAACTGAGGGCATGTGATAAGCTGCATGTTGTGTCTGTGCTCACCTCTGTCTCTGTGGCCCTTGAGCCAGTGGAGGGTAAGAATCAATTGCCACAGTACACATGGCAGGTGTGGCATCTGAATTTCCATTGTTTACCTTCCCCAGGTACTTTCTGTATTTTACGGCTTATTAGACACATTTCTTTTTTCCAAAAAATGTCCCAGAAAATCACCCTGTGTCTTATAAGGTCAAGGATCAGCTTTGAGTTACTGGCTACAGTGAAACCAAATTGGCGAGTTCATCGTGGCATTGACTCAGGTGGGTCCTTTCCTCCCATCTACTCTGTCACACAGTCCCAACACCTATTTCTTCCTCTCACATGTTAGCTATGGGTAAAATAGGAGAGGAAAAAATAGGTGTTGGGACTGTATGGCAGACCAGAGGGGAGGAAAGGACCCACGGGAGCCAAAGCCAAAACGGACTCACCAATCTGATTTCACTGTAGTGGAGTTATGGTGCTGCAGTGGGCCTTAACTCTTTCAATACAGTGACGCAGATGTCAGCGTCACAGAATGGAAAGAGTTAAGAGGAAATGGAAGAGGATTAATCCTCTTCTAAGCCTCTTAATCCTCTTCTAAACCTCTCAATCCTCTTCTAAACCTCTCAATCCTCTTCTAAACCTCTTAATCCTCTTCCATTTCCTCTTAAGAGGTTTAGAAGAGGATTAAGAGGTTTAGAACAGGATTAATCCTCTTCCATTTCCTCCAAACCCTTTCCATACTGTGATGCCGACATCTGCATCACATATTGAAAGGGTTAAATTAAACCACAAACATCTCTGCAAATGCAAACAAGGTGGCGATTGCTTCTACACAAACAATGGCAACTCTTTTCTGTATCAATGTATAACAGTAGTACTTACTACTTACTAGTACTTCATATAAAATAACACCAGTCAAGAAGAAAATTAAGTGACGATGCTGAACCATGCTTGTACCTAAACAAACTAGTGGACAGTTGTACACCAAACTTGACGACACGCACACGACCCACTGCGTTTCCTTAGTATGAAGCCAGGGATCATTGAGGTAAGACAGACCTTCTTCATAAAACTGTTTAACTTTATTTAATTGATAGACACAAACAATATATGGCTAATATTGACGAGGTATTGAGAAGATAGGTTATTATTCAGTATGATGTACAAACTTTACACCCGCTACCCCTCTGACAATGTCACTATCTACACCATATTTGTTTACGTCTCAAAGCAGGACTCTCGAATCTCTTAGACAGACCAGTTCTGGTAGGTTCCAGCAAATATTAAGGTACTTAAATGTAAATATTGGGATTTAATAAGGATCTGAATATGTATGAAACTTTGAAAATGACCTGATAGACGGGAGGGCTACAAATGTCAGGCCAAAGCCATTCACCTGACATTTGTAGTTCAAACCTGTTCATTTATTAATTTTTTTAATGTCTGCCCAAACTGAAGTGTGCCTTTTCACCATGAATCTTATAAGCTGTCAAGTGCAGTATTTATTGAAAACCCTAAATAGACCCTGCTCCAGTCAGTTGACCCTGCCCCAGTCAGTTGACCCTGCCCCAGTCAGTTGACCCTGCCCCAGTCAGTTGACCCTGCCCCAGCCTCGGGGGTACACGTGTGTCACCTCGTTCTCAGTGTTTCGACGCTTTGGCTCTCCTTATCTGCTACCCAGCAGTTCCTGAGGCTGTTCTGTTGCTGAAGTGCTGCTGCTGTGACTGAACAACTACTACTACCCAACACTCTGCTCTGCTAAGTGTTATTTCTGATACATCACATTCCATCACCCTCACCCTAACACACTTGCTTTCCCTCGCTGTACTAACCCCATACATCTCACAACTTTACAGTGGTGCACGCAAGCTCCTTCTAAATGTCCTACACATATTTTTTTCCTATTCATTTTCCAGGAAGTGTTTATATTAGATACTGTTTCAGGCTGTAATTTTCCTTGATAAACGGAAATTTACAGGCCACCAGACGACACCCTGCTCGCCGGCCGTATTCCCCTGGTCGCCTTTGTTTCACCTGGGACCCTTTGTTTCAATATGCTCCGTGGAAGGATCAGCCAATATGCCCTCAAATTTGAAACGTTGTTTTAATTGTGGCCTTCGCCAAGTTCCGCAGTACTTTAGGACAAGTAACGGGGCAAGCGAGACTTGCTGTTTCTGCATCAAGCCAGGGCATGATGAAAGAAAAATCAAGCACCTGGAATCCATGATCCACTCGTTAACACGGGACATTAAATATTTGGCGGAGAGAGTCACAGCGTGTCGCAGGTGTTCCTGCTCATCTACTCACGAGGGTACCTCACCCCCCCTTCCTTCCACCCCTGCTTCTCCCCATACAGCAGCAGACCATGCCTCCCTTCTCCCGCCTGCCTCCCCCTCCTCGCGAGTGCCTTCTCCCTCCCCCTGCATCTCCCCCTTCACCTCCACTCCTTCAGCTGCTTCTCTCCTCTCCTCCCCTCTCCCCTCTCCTCACCCACCATCTCCCCTCTCCTCACCCGCCATACTTCCCTCCCCTTCTGCTGCCGCGGACTCTCATTCATCACCCCCCTCTCCCCTTTCTTCCACCTCTTCCCCCCCTTCCGTCTCTTCCTCGCATTCTCTCTCCTTGTCCTCCAACACATCACCTCCCCCCTCCTCTGCTACCGCTACCTCCCCTGCCTCCTTCTCCTCCTCCCCCGTCTCCCTCCCTGTCCCCTCCTCCCCACCTCCCTCCCTGTCCCCTCCTCCTCCCCCCCTCTTCCCCCTCCTCCCCCGCCTCCCCCACCACCTCCGCCACCACCTCCTCTCCCCCTTCCCCTTCGACGTCATCCCCCTCCTCTCTCTCCTTCTCCCACTCATCGTCCTCCTCCTCCCCCTCCTTCTCCTCCCCCTCCCCCAGTAGCATAAGTTAAGGGTAGTAATTTCCTCTTATTTGTCTCTTTACTGTAAAATTTCCATGTTCCTTTCTTTCTTAAAGGCACATAGTGTTCTCTTCTAACTATTTCCTGCCGGCACGTTACCGGAGGGAGAGGTGGGTGGGGAGGAGCCTTCATCTATTCTATCCTGTCCTACCACATGTAGATCACTAGTAGTAGCGGTAGTAAACAGACACCCTAACCATAGACCGACAGGTCTTCTGTTGTCTGTTCTTCCTATGTATTCCTATGTATTCCTCCTCCTCCTCCCCTGTTGCTGCCCCTCCCTCTCCTCCTGTAGCGGCTCCCCTTCCGTCTACTGACACAATTTCTAAGAGGAAAGTCCTGGTGGTTGGTGACAGTCAAGTCAGGTTCATTGACAGGTACTTTTGTTCAAGGGATAAGGAAAAAAGGCTTCGAGTGTGCTTTCCCGGGGAAGGTATACAGCACGTATCTGACAGGATGGAGTAAATTTTAGCAGGGGAGGGGACACAACCTATCGTCTTCTGCAGTTTCGGTGGTAATGACATCTGCAGAGTGGGTAGCGAAGAGATATTTCGGCGTTTCAGGGAATTGTTCACTAAAGTGAGAGACTTTGGGGGGGGGGATGGGGTGCCAGCCGTTTGTGGTGTTTTGCCAAGGAGGGGGGTAGGCGAGGGATGGCTTTCCAGAGCCTTAGCAGTAAACAGCAGGCTGGCGGCCCACTGTAAGCGAAATGGTTGGCTTTTCCTTGATAATTGGGACCTCTTCTATGATAAGGGCACCTTGTATGCCAAGGATGGTGCGCACCTGTCACTTCAGGGGGTGGAGGTTCTCGCAGGCTCCCTCGAGCGATCACTTAGCACCCTACAGGATGAGTAGGGAGGGCCTGTCATCAGTAGCTATGCATCGCAGACTGGGACTAGGGGGCACAGGAGCGATCAAAAGGATATAAGAAAGGATGGGCTAACGGCTTATTACACCAACAGTAGGAGTCTCAGGAACAAGATAGATCTACTGAGGGGGAAAGCATGTGTCGAGAAATTCGACATTATAGCTATCACGGAAACGTGGGTGGATACTGCAAACAAAACTTCATGTCGGAATATGAAAAAGATGGTTATCAGATGTTTCACAAAGATAGAAAGGGAAGAAGGGGAGGGGGTGGCACTTTATGTTAAAGACACACTTAAATGTTCCGCTAACAACTCTGTTCAAACAAATGGCGACTCAGAATCAGTTTGGGTGGACGTCCACAAAGGGAAAGACAAACTTACTCTAGGGGTTCTTTATAGGCCACCCAACCTTAACAGGCAGGACACTGATATATTATTACAAGAGGTTGGCAGGGTGAGCAGGAGCAAAAATGTCTGCATAATGGGGGATTTTAACTATAGGAATATAGACTGGGAAGGCGTGGTGGGTGATCTAAAATCTGAGGATTTTCTGAAAGTAATACAAGATAATTTTCTCAAGCAGACAGTAACTGAGCCCACCAGAGGTAACAACATTCTAGACTTGGTCTTAACTAACACCGAGAATATGATCAGCGAGATAGATGTTGGGGGAGAATTAGGTGGCAGTGATCACAAGAAAATTAGGTTGAAATTAGACTGGGCGGTGACCCATGAACTCAACCCTATGTTGGTGCCCGACTTTAGAAGAGCTGATTATGAGGGACTCAGAAGACACCTTGAGGAGGTAAACTGGGGAACCCTAGGGCTGGATGAGGGCCAGATCTCAGGGCTGGAACTGGAAAGACAGGGGAACCATGCAGAAATGACCTACAATAATTTAGTTAGAGTAATTGCAGGGGGTCATAAACAGCATATCCCTTACCAAGCACGTAGGAAGGAAAATAATGACTCAAGCATGAGATTGGCTTGAAGAAAGGAATTTATAGGAAAACAAAGAACAGAGAAACCCACCTCAGGGGTAGGTATGTTGAGCTAGCCAGGTCAGTGAAATAAAACACCCGCCTAGCAAAAAGAAATTATGAGATTAGGATAGCTAATGAGGCCAAGAGCGATCCCAAGAGCTTCTTCAAATTGTACAGAATGAAAACAAGGGACAGAATTGGACCGTTGAAAACAAACACAGGTGAGCTCGTTGAGAATGGAGAAGATATGAGTCAAATGATGAATGACTATTTCCTCTCAGTTTTCGTGCAGGAAAATCTAACAACCATTCCAGAGAGAGTTCAGGTATGTGAGGGTGAAGACAACGACAAGTTGAGGGATGTGATCATCACTAGGCAAGTAGTCCAGGCTGAGATTGGTAGGTTGAAGAAAAACAAATCGCCAGGCCCAGACGAAGTATTTCCAAGGGTTCTGAAAGAGTGCAAGGAGGTCCTTAGTGGCCCTCTTACCGATATCTTTAAGATGTCGGTAAATTCTAGGTATGTGCCCAATCAATGTAAAGTAGCTAATGTGACGCTGATTTTCAAAAAGGGAGACAAGTCAGCCACCTCAAATTATCGCCAAATTAACTTAACATCAGTTGTAGGAAAGATGTTGGAGTCAATTATAGCCGGGAGCATTTGGGACCATCTAGAAAAGCATAATTTAATTCATGATTCACAGCATGGGTTCACGAAGGGCAGGTCTTGCCTTACTAACCTGTTATCCTTCTACACCAAAGTAATTGAGGCGGTTGACCGAGATATGAAAAACTATGACATACTATATCTAGATTTCAGCAAAGTGTTCGACAAAGTCCCTCATCACCGGCTATTACTAAAATTACGGGCTCACGGCGTAGATGGGAAAGTTTTGAACTGGATCAGGGCGTGGCTTAGTGGTAAGAAGCAGAGAGTGCAAATCAATGGTAAAAAATCTGAATGGGGCAGTGTTACAAGTAGAGTCCCTCAAGGGTCGGTGCTGGGTCCTCTGCTTTTTATTATTTACATCAATGACTTGGACACAGGAATTAGTAGTGATGCCAGTAAGTTCGCAAATGATACCAAGATCGGTAGAGTAATCCAATCAGACAGGGATGCTACCGTTCTCCAGGATGAGCTTGACAGACTATATGATTGGGCGGGGAAGTGGCAGATGGAATTCAATGTCGGGAAGTGTAGCATTTTGAGTGTAGGTAGGAATAACCCCTCACACAATTACTCCTTAAATGACACTCCTCTAAGCAGGTCTGGGCGTGAGAGAGACTTAGGAGTCCTAGTGAGCACTGACCTCCGTCCTAGGGCTCAATGCATTCAGGCTAAAAATCGGGCCAACAGAGTACTGGGTTTCATCTCAAGGAACGTAGGCAATAGGAGCGCTGAAGTCATCCTCAAACTTTACTTAGCACTAGTTAGACCTCATCTATAGAATGGATTTCAAGATGTTAGAATCTGTACAGAGGAGGATAACAAAGATGATTCAGGGGGTGAGAAACTTGCCTTATGAAGACAGGCTGAAGCATTTAAATCTACACTCTAGAAAGGCGAGGGTTGTGAGGAGACTTGATCGAAGTCTATAAATGGATGAAGGGCTTTAATAAAGGGGATGTCAATAAGATTTTGAGAGTAAAAGAGCCAGGTAGGATGCGTGGCAGTGGTTTTAAGTTAGACAAATTCAGATTCAACAAAGACATAGGCAAGAATTGGTTCACCAATAGAGTGGTGGATGAATGGAACAGGCTTGGGAGCCATGTTGTGGGTGCCAATACCATAGATACATTCAAGAAGAGGTTAGATAAAGCCATGGATGGTGAGGTAAGGTCGGGTTGAGTGTACAGGAGCTGCCTTGTATAGGCCAACCGGCCTCTTGCAGACTCCTTACGTTCTTATGTTCTAAGATGAACAGCTGGGTGGGCGGTGCAGACTGCCCCAGCCAGGCTCAATCCCATGCCTGCAGATCCAAAGCTAAGAATGCAAACTTCAATTTTGCGATGTTCAGTGACCGAGCGGAGGTACCTTTTGTCTGGTGTGCTCATCAGCCTCAGTTTCAGGCTGGTGTAACACACCATGATGATAAAGGGACTCTCTCTGTTTGTGAGTTGATATACTCTTCTGCACATTCTCATTTAAGTCTTCCCTCTTCCTGTATGTTTTTTTTATGAGGAAGTGATGATTTAATGGGATGATGTTAGCTCTGACATAGCCATGTGCTGTTTGCCTTATGTAAAAATAAAATAATCCCTAAAACACCACATTCATGGTATGCAGATGCTCACAGGACTTGGTGGCATCAGGGGAAGGTTGTAGAATATTATAGAGTGAGCTGTGGGTGAGAGATTTCAGGGAATAGAAAAATATAAGTTAAAAAATATGGTTACGTACCTTGTTCTTTGGGTACTGGCTCTTAGGGGAGCACGGCATCCTGACATGGTACTGGTCCCACACATCAAAGGGTCCAGAAGGGTAAGGGAGAGGCCCAGAGCCGGGTGACACGGGCAACTTTACCAAGACTGTGTGGTCAGGGGAGGGCACCACTGGAGGTATGTTGGGGTTGCTGGCACTGAGGTGGGGCAGCGATGATAAAGACACTCCTTGCCACTGAATTAAAGGATGTATTGGCATCACTACACTAAATTCTTTAACATAATACTCTACATAAGTATAGTTCTATACTATAATTCACCTTTGTCTTAATGGACTAACAGGAGAATACCAAGTCATTAGATATGAAGGAGTTAATGGGTAAAAGCTCTATATTTTTTTAAAGAAAACTAATCTAGTGATAATATGATAGGCATCAAATAAAAACTAAAAATATATTATACTCTGACTTACAATAGGTTTATATATATGGCTAGATAAATCTGATTCTTCTTAAAGTTTTTCTTTTAAATAGAAATTGGTTTACTGTATTTATTTTTTCCTAATATCTTGACAAATGAGGTTTGGTACTTCAATACTGCTTCAATTCAACTTTTTAGTGATGTATAATTGAAATTAAATAGTAATTTCAGTGTCCCTCTCTAACCTCCTTCTCCTCATTGTCTCTTCTGCCACCACCTGATGTGCTGCTTGTGTCCTTGGCCCTTTTTACCGACTTTGTCACTGAGCCCATCCGCTGCTCAGCGGCACTGGCTAAGATGTTACGCAGGTCTGGAGGCCTTTCTTTACCCTTGTCTTTATCACATTCCTGTGAATAGATGTTACACAGCCTAAGTCAAAGAAGTGATGTATTATTTCTTCTTTTCAAGTACAGGAGGCAGTCCATGGGTAACACAAAATTATATAAAAAAATGCCTGCATCAGTCTGCTTCCATAAAACGAAGACATATGATTCCAATAGAAGGATCAATGTTGGTTCAAAAGGCATCTTGATACTCTCTTGAAAGATTTTTTGTTGCCATAAGGAGGAAATCCAAAGGAAGGATAGTTGCTCCAAAGTTTACTAGGCTGGTACACTTTGAGTAAGCAACTGTGATTCACAAGAGAGTCTGATGATTTCATGACTTCATTCTTTTCTAAGCAAGCTGTAAATAATTTTGAAGATAGTGTCAACTTGCAATTTCTTACTTTTCTTGTGGAGTTTAATGGTGGTTGCGCTGTCTTTTTCTATATCTTTCAACACTATTCTATGCAGTTCATATGTGCTCTGCCTCTTAGATGCCTGCCTGACTGCTGAAGGTTCAATTGAGTTAAATGTTCTCTTATAATCTATGAAAGCCAAGTTTTTCATACTTGTCTGTGTCATGATTTCATTATTCAGGGAGTGGCCCGTGGAAAATTACCGCGGAAGTCCTCGCCATTTTGACTGAGAGAGCGGGAGTAGTCACAAGTCAGGCGGGAAAACTAGAAGGCGGGAACAGCGTGCTTTTCAAATCATTTCGTTAATAATGCCATGGCTGAGCTATGTGTGGGATGCATGACCCACTATGACCAATTGCATGTGTTAGGTTATTAATAAATAATAAATCCATAGCCGTCAGGGCGTTTTAGCGTAAATGTTGCACAGAAAACGAGATGTCAGTATAGCGAGAGCTGGCATCTTGACCGCGGAGCCCGGCCTGAGCATTGTGGGACTGCCGCCATCTTTCAAGCCATCTTCCTCCGAGACTCCACCGCGAGCTGACGTCTCTCTCCAGCCTCCGGGTCTTTTCAGCCTTGTAGTATCCGCAAGTCCAGAGTGACTGTGTACTCAGGTCAGGGAAGCCCATGGGAGGAGTGAGGGCACGGCGGTTGCAGAGGAACGAGAGAGGATTGAAGAAGGACTCCAAGGCTCCAGAACACGAGGCAGATCAGGGTGTGGCTCCCCCTTCTTCCACCTACAGCTAAGTAACCATTTGCTAGGATGTTTTAACGTAGATAGCTAGGTTGCTGTGTGCTTGGTTTAATTAATTATTCTTAATTTCCAGCGAGTTTCTTTGTTGCTTTCAATAAACTTAAGAGCAGGTTTTATCTGGCTTTTGCTTACCCTATGAAAGATGTGACTGGTCAGATATTTAAATAATAATAAGGACTAGAGGGGCTGCGAGTCTGATAACTCAATTTTCAGTTATTTTATTTTATATTTTTTGTTGCTGAGAATTACGGGATTTTCGGAAGTCCAGACCTTTCAAGAACCCCACAGTCTGAGTTTTTGACAATCAGGCTGATGAAGTTGATGTGATCATTTATTGAGTATCCACTATGAAACCTAACTTGCTCTCTTGGCTGGCCTGAGTCTAGTGTTGCACTTAAATATATAAAAATAGATAGATGGACAGGTAGACAAACAGATGAACAGATGGAAACTATGTTACTTCAATTGCTTATACTTAATGTCTCATTGATTATGGTTAACAGGGAAAATTCAGTGGGTTACCTCAGATGATGGTCTTCCAGAAGGTTTCAGTTTCACTGGATTATCTCTCTGTGAAAAGCTCTTTGGCTTCAAATCATCTGACATACTCTTTCCTTTAGGTTGGGTTGAAGGGCAGGTACTGAAGTCACTCCTACTTCCAGAGGCACCTACTTCCTTATTCACGTCATCTACAGAAAATTTACTATTTTTCTTGCACATATGTTCTGATTTCTCCCAACTTAGCTCTGAGTCTTTGTTCTTGCTGGTTGGCTTCAAGTCTCCTTTCTCTTCTCTGTGGTACTCTTTAGTTTCTTCATCGTGTAGCTTTGCACCCAAATCTTTCCCTTCCATCCTCAGAGACTCAGTGCACTGTTTGTTTGCCACTGTATGGAATTTACCAGCTTCCATACTCTCTCTCTTGAAAGGAGGTGGACTTGAATGCTTTTTCTTATTCTCTGAAAAAGGAAAAAAATCTAATTTAGACATGAAACCATAAATGAGCAATTTGTATGAACAAACATTTGTCTTGGAAATCTGAGGTCAAAACAATTAAAAATTTAATTTTCAGTGCCTTGAATAAGGAAAGTGACACATAAGAAGAATTGTGATAAAAGAGACAAAAATGCAAAAAGAAAATGCATAAAAGATCAACTGAAGGATGGAATACATTCCCCAATTAAATAATGTGTCAAAAGTACACACAAAAGTGATAAAAAGTTCAAATACAAATCATTGCAAGCTTAACTGAATGCTGTATAAATAAATATAAGTTGGAGCAAATACTTAAAAATGCATCCACACACACACACAAAAAAAAAATTAAACACTTGCTCTTAATTTCATACAGTTTCCTTTCAGATTTAAACATAGGCTGTGTTCACCTTGTCTTTTACTGCACAGACTCACTTCCTCATCAGCCACACCACTGCTGTGTCACTCATAATGTTACTGTAGTTATTCTACATTTTCAATGCTTGTTGTTTTGTCTTAGTGACTAGCCTCTCTGCAGCATGGAATTCTTTTCTTATGCTCCCATTTTGATTGGTGAAAAATAGAAGATAGAATTGTATGGAAAATGTCCCAGATTCAAGTCTCATGCTATATAAAAAGTCTTAAATAAAATTGTGTTGAAGTAACAATAATATTAATAATAACAACAATTTAATGGCGATAGTAATGATGATAATACCTACAACTACGAATAATAAAATAAATAACCATACAAAACTTTTCACAAAGACCTCACACCAGTTCATTGGAGGCATCAGCTTGGCCACTCTTTACCTCCACACACTGCTCAGGAGCACTGGTTACAGCACAAGACCAAGACCCAGCTTACCCAACTCAGGCTTTCCTCGGCTGGCCAAGGGTTTCAGCATGTCTTTTATTGATATTTGACACAGCTTCTTCTTTGGCGGGTAGTTGGACATCACTTTCAATATCACTTCTGAAACCATTTTAATAATTAATTGTACATATTCGCTGAGCTGAGCACAAAGCCTTGACAAATCTATTAAAATCAACACCAATAGTTCTGAACAATTATGACTCTTCATGCTAAGACTGGTTTAGCTCACTGAGCTGCACTGATGGACTTCCCACAAACAATACCTTTAACTTCCCACAAACAATACCTTTAACTTCCCACAAACAATGTCTTTAACTATGACTATGACTTAACAGTACTCAAGAAGGTGAAGATGCAGTGTCAAGACTGGTAACAGGTGATTGGAGCCATGCAGTGATTATGCTGTTAAGGTAGTAAGGAAGGTATGGGGACGAAAGGGAAGGAGAGACACAAGGAGAAAGAGATACGAAAGAAGGAATGATGGAAAGGGAAGTGGTGGAGAGAGGGAGGAGGATTGGAACGGAAAGGGGGAAGAGAAATTAAAAACGGATGATGAGAAGGGAAATGAAAGAGGGTGGGAGAGAAAGGAGGAGGTAGGGAGGTATTGTAGAGGAATTTATCTACCTGGAGTTTGCCCAGAGAGCATTTATCAACATGATCCAGGGTGTACATGACCTACATTACTGGGTTCAGATATCTCCGAACAGACTCCCTACATAGGAAAAGGGAAATATATAGGGTTGCACCGATTAATCAGTAAGTAATCGGTAATCGGCCTAGTTGGCCACTTTGCCGATTAATCGGTAATCGGCCTTTTGACCGATTAATTGGGGCCGATTAGTAAAATTTTTTCTCTCTTCCACTGCTGCAAGAGTTTTTCCGTTTACCCATCCTGCAAGCGTTAAGTCCGTATCGCATTGTTATGTCACTACTCACTAGATCGTCCCCACAAAACTTATATGAATTTTTAGAAATAATAAGTGGAACGTCACCAGCTTACATAACATAGGCACTATGCTCACTGAGACACACTGACTGACTGACAGGCAAATGATAGCCTGTGGCGTGGATCTCATGAACTCTCACCGAGTCTCACCGTACTGGTACTGGACACATTCAGATACAGACTTAGTACGATACGCTTATACCATTTTCAGTTTTACCTAATTGAGGGACATTATTCAACTTTTTTCATCACTGTAGCTACATAAAGTTATTATTTCATATTACTATGCAGTAATCATACTGTATATTTTGTACTAATAAAAAAAAATCAAAACATGCGTGTTTTTAGTTTAGAAGTAAGCAAACACAGTGTAACACAGTAAATTAATAGAAGACTTGAGAGACTGATAAATTTTCTGTACACTACCATTTCTAGTAGCATCTAGGATCACCCCAAGAACGAGAAAACTGGCAAATTCTAACATATTAAAACCAGGATGTTTCCACAAAGCAGGCTAAATTATAAGTAACAAATTACTAGAAGTATTTGCTCTCCACACAGGAGATGACAGTTGGCCAATAAACAAAGTTGTAAACACGAGGGTTACGGTATGTCTTTAACTTTGTGGTACCAGTGTCCAGTAATTAATGAAGATGAATCACATTTACAATTTCTAAATAATCGGCCAATTAATCGATATTGGTCAATTACTGGTTACCGATTACTCAGTAATTGGCCAAATTGCTTAATGGTGCAACCCTAGAAATATATACATAGTGACATATCTTAGGAAAATTCTTCGAGGGTTAGTACCAAATATGGAGCTACAAGAAATCTCAGGGAATTGTAGATTACCGCCACTTCCTCCACTGCCAGTGACAACAAGGACACAGTGCAGAGCGTATCACATGTAATTACTGTAAACAATCAAACTTAACAAATCTAACGTAACCTGACTCTCTCCCTACCCAATTTTGGTTGCGAGGGGTGAGTATGGGCAAACACTGGATTAATACCATGTTTTGCAGTACTTAAATCACGTGGAAGCTATTAGTTACTACGTACACTGCATTCAGAGACCAAAACACAACACGATATAGGTATTAACCACGCGAGATGGATACCATTAAAGAAATCTTGGCCGTAGCACTGACAGGTAGAGCCAACCCGGGTGAAGTAACGTGGTGACACACTGGTGACTACAGGCTGATACTACTGGGGAGCCTCTGATAACGCGATTACAGGCTGATGCGTAGGCCATTTATTTCACACACGGTTCTCTAGGGCCTCTAACCCCGTGCAGTCTGGCGGATCACACTCCCACAGTCTCATGAACACCTCAGATATTTTTTCCTGCCTCGGTGTCACGGTTTGTTTACCTGTGCCAAGGGTGACAGTCCGTCCCTTGGTGCGAGAAATACCTCCCCGTAGAAATAAGTCGCTCTACTCTCTACCACGCAGGCGCACTGGGGAATAAATGATAAATTACTGGGTTCAGGCATCTCCGAACAGACTCCCTACATAGGAAAAGGGAAATATATAAATAGTGTTATATCTTAGGAAAATTCTTCAAGGCTTAGTACCAAATGTGGGGCTACAATTAAGAAATCTCGGGGAACATATTATATACAGAATATTAGTATTTATTATTTACCGTTTGCCTGGTTTTGTTCTATTTTTGTCCACTAGTGATGTTTGTAATGGTTGATATTGCCAGCAAGACAACAACACATCAGATTATCAGACCTAACAAGCTGCAAGAACTGAGTGATCATCAACTAACGTGCGGTAATTCTTTCTAATATCTGCCCTACTCGTTTGTTATACAGCCTTTTCTTAATTAAAAATGTTGCTCAGATGCTTGTGCCGTGTATTGGAGCCGAAACAGGACAAGTAAACGATAGCGGTGAGTGAAACGTGAAAAAAATAAGTATAAGTTGAACCTCTCTCTGCGAGGTATTTTGCGGATGCGAGCTGATTCTCACACACTGCTCTGCGTCACAGCTGCTGCCGCTTCAATAGATGTATTGGCGTGGGTACAAAGTGAGAAAGTATAGAAAGAACAGGAAAAGCGGTAAATTGAGAAATGCTGAAGGTAAATTAAAAGAGGAATATCCGTGTACTTTTGGATTACATTTAGGAACCGTTAAAAAGGCGTACTTTTCGCGGGCTTTCATGGAGCAAAATGATACGTTCACCCTTGGAGGAATAATACATTCTTAAATTCCTCCAAGCGTTCACCCTGGAGGAAGGAGCTAGTGAAAAGGAGAGATAACTTATAACTTAACAGAGGGTGGAATACGATAGAGATAAAAGGAACTATATACGTAAAATTGAAAGCAGTATACGTATAGTACGCGTACGTGTGCCGGAACAAAACTTGAATTTTCAGAATAATGGGATACTAAAGATCGAATATGTTATAAAACTGACCAAGTAGCTATACCTACTCGATCTCATTCTCTTAATTCCTTCCTCCTTTCCTCCCTCTTTCTCTCCCTTAATTCCTTCTTCGATCCCTTATCCTATAGTCATTATCTAGCGTACGTCACTATTCATTCTTGCATTCTCTCCTTTTCCTTCATTCCTTTCCTTCCTCCCTTAATTCCTTCCTCCCGAGCCTCCTTCGATCCCAACTCCTTGTCATTATCTAACACTGTTCCTTCCTTCATTCTCTCCTTTTTGTTCTTTCTTCCCTTCCTTGTCATTATCCTTCATTCTCTTCTCAATTTCTCCTTCTTTCCCCTTCCCTCCCTTCCTTCCTTCACTTAATTTCTTGTCATTATCTAACACTGTTCCTTCTCTCATTCTCTCCTGTTCCTTCTTTCTTTCCTTCCCTTCCTTGTCATTCTCTCCTCTTCCTCCTTCTCTCCCTCCCCTCCCTCCCTCCATCCCGACCCCGCGTTGCCATGGAGACGCGTCCCCATGTGGCGGCGCTGGTGGTGGTCAGCGCACACACGCCTCCCTTTGAAGGACTCAGGGGAAGGATATCCGCCCATTCAGCAGGATCTAGCGCCTAAGATATAGAGAAGGAGTAAAATAAAGGATATCTAGCGAGTTCATCAGGATCCGACCTTTACAGAGGCAAGTGAATGGTAGTCATCGCTCTTTTTATTTTTTCTCTTCTCAGCCTCTTCAGATTTTCAGTTCACCCTTTGTAATGTCTTATGTGTTTTGTTTTCTCAGTGTCAAGACTGGTAACGGGTGATTGGAGCCATGCAGTGATTATGCTGTTAAGGTAGTAAGGAAGGTATGGGGACGAAAGGGAAGGAGAGACACAAGGAGAAAGAGATACGAAGGAAGGAATGATGGAAAGGGAAGTGGTGGAGAGACGGAGGAGGATTGGAACGGAGAGGGGGAAGAGAAATTAAAAAGGGACGATGAGAAGGGAAATGAAAGAGGGAGGGAGAGAAAGGAGGAGGTAGGGAGGTATTGTAGAGGAATTTATCTATTGTTAAATGTGGGGAAATTTTTGAGAGAGAGAGAGAGAGAGAAGCAGCACTCGGGGACATAATCTTGCTGGATAGTTATTGCTTGTTTGGAATGTCTGTTAGGTGCTCAGTCCCCAGAAGAGTCTCAGCTGGATGGTGGTGGGTCACAATTAAGGTTCTGGCCAGCAGGAAGCCTTCAAACAGGTGTCAGACATGGTTCTGTGTCTCCTCAGCACTATTGGGTCTGATAAGCTGTCAAGTCTCCATGACTCAGTGAAACAGCTCCTGACTGAAGGCTTATCCAGAGATCCTTCTCCTCTTGACTGATTATGAGGCTGCTTTTAGGGTCATGGCTCAAGGGGAGGTAAAAGAAGTGAAAGGGTGAGAGAAAAAGATACAAATCTGTGATTATAATAAGAACTTCCAGCCAAACTGCTCTACAGGCTGTTGGGGCATATTATGTTTAGCCATATTATGCCCATAACTTACCACAAAGTTTGTTATATGCAAAATGTTCAGATCCCCCAGATATAAAAGATTTTTGGTTATAATGTAACCCCCTTCCCCCAATTAATCTATTAAAGCAAGGGTTTGTTGTATGAATTGAAAGTTGTGGGCATCTTCTATAGCTGTGCATGGTCTCTGTGCTCATCTCTGTTGCATTGATGGGGAAAACCCATTACCCAGGGACACAGGACCACTATGGCATCCGGGTTACCGCAGAGTACCTTCACCAGGTTTCCTCAGGTACACATTTATCCACCAGCCTGAAAGTTATAATTAACAGCTGGATGAGCTGCACTGTGACTGCCCAGGCCAGGATTAGAACAGGAGTTGTGGATTTGAGCTAGGCACATTAACCACTGCATTACAGAGGTGGTTATGAATGGTAGTCTTTAAGTTATTGTCAGGCTAGAGTTCATGATGTGTATAATGACCATCACTTTTAATAATGGCTCTGCTCTCTAACATGGCATTTTCCTTAACTTTTTCAATACTAGGCAGCAATGATGGAGTCTGCTCTGGAGAAAGCCCTTTCCAACCCTGGTTTAGGGGTTCTGCTGCTGGATGACACGAACAGAGCCTTAGCAGAAGATGTGGAGCAGCTCAGGCAGGAGGTGGCAGGGATGGACCAAGTGTGGAAGGCGGAGAATGAGGTGCACAAGCACAACACCCAGCGCACGGCAGAGATGAACCAGATGCTGCAGGACATTCAGGCAGGTTGCTTAGGATTAATCTTTGACTTGGAAGTCGCCTCACTTTTATTCTTTCCTTTGTTCATCCACCACTACACCATGCCCATCATGGAAGTTTTCCTTTATTCCAGGCCTGGGAATAATTTTCTACATAGGATAACCATACTGTATGTACAAGAGAAAAAGTCAGTCCCATTGAAAAATTGATGCTCCATTTGTGTGATATGTTTGATTTAAGAATGAATTGAAGAATCCCATTCAAAGTCTACCCTCATAAACTTGGCCTTCAGAAATTTGCTAAGAAATTTTTACTCAATAAAAGTATATACAATAAATGAGTTTTGCACTTCTCTAATTTATCTAGTATCACCAAGTTGTCACACTTGTTTCTCACAAGTTTCGTGTTTAGTATCAAAGTTTCAGCATCGTGCAAGCTTTAGGGAAATTCTAGAACAACAGCAACAGGAACAAAGGCAAGACATAGAAAAAGAAGTTGTGAATATACTAGAAAATAGAGAAGCAATGGTGAAGGACATGGCTGAAAAGAAAAAGTGTGTCATACTGTTTGGTGTCAAGGAAGAAAAAAGCCAGTGAAGACTCAGAGAGAGAGTTATGAGATGAGTAAGGTGAAAAGTATATTGAGAAATATGAATACTGAAGAGGAGGAAAAGTTTGAGGAAGTAGCTGAAATAACTAGATTGGGAAGATATGAGGAAGGAAAAAGCAGACCATTAAACATAAAGCTAAGGTCCCAAATGGCAACAGAATCTATACTAAATAGATCATGGAAACTAAAGAACTCTGAAGAATATAAGCAAATATATGTGAGGAGAAATATGTCAGAGGATGAAAGAATGACAGTAAAGGAAATGATAAATAAAGTGAAAAAGAGAAATAATGAAAGATCAAAAGAAGAAAAGAAGAATTTTTTTTGGAGAATGAAGAGCGAAAAACTGAAGAAGTAGTGGATAGGAAGCAAAGGGAGGGAGTAACAGTGTTGATAGAGAAAGGGAAAAAAAAGGGAGAAGGAAAGAAAGGTTTAAAGATTGCGTACACAAATATAGATGGTCTTGTATCAAAGAAAATTGAACTAACTGATTATTAAAGGGAGAGTGATCCAGATATTATATGTATAGTTGAAACAAAACTTGTAAAAGAACTGGAACTTGTACTGGAGGGTAAGAGCAAGTACAACATTTGGAGAAAAGATAGGAAAGAAAGAAAGGAAGGAGGAGCTTGATGATAATAATGAAACAAAACTTGAAAGTGACTGAAGTGAGATATGGAAATGACAGTGCGGAGGTGATGGCTGTGCAGGTATGGTACTGGTAAAAGGTGGAGAGAAGCCTATGTGCGCCCCTAAAACCAAAATTTGGAATGAAGTAAGATATATATGGTACTAACGCTTTGCTGGAAGATACAACATGGGCAATGATAGATGAAATAAGAAATGATAAAAAGGTAATATTAACAAGAGACTTCAATTGCAAAGAAGTGAAATGGAAAGATTTTGTAACGGAGGGTGGTGAAAATACTTGGGGAAGTAAACTATTGAGGCTGGTAACAGATAACCTGACGACGCAGTGAGTGCAAGGAGAAACAAGGTTGAGAGGGAATGACGAACCATCGAGACTTGACCTAATTTTCACAAAAAAACGTGGAGTTGGATGAAGGAGTCAGTCATGAGTGCCCCTTAGGAAAGAGCAACCATGAACTATTGGAGATGAAAACTTTGGAAGGATGTGAATATCGAGAAGAGGCTTATAAGGTGAAAAGGAAAAACTACGCTAAGGCAGATTACGTTGTACTCAAGACTTTCTTAGGTGGGGTAGACTGGACTGATATGAAGAGGAGTACTAATATTCAACAGAAATATGCCTTTTTAATGAATATTTACAACAGAGGAATAGAGATATATGCTCCATTCTACACAGTAAAAACTAAAGGAGAGAAAACATGGTTTGGATGGTGGCGTGAAACAGCAAGAAGAAAAAGAAATAAGGCATGGAGGAATTTAAAGAAAAGACCAAATAAGAACAATAGGGACAAATTTAAAAAAAAGCGAGAAATGTTTATGTGAAAATAAGGAGAGAGGAGGAAGCTAAATTTGAAAGAAGAATAGTTTTTAAATGTGAGGAAGAACCAAAAATGTTTTATAAATTCGTAAACAGGAAGTTAAAAAGAAATGAAGGAATGGAAAGGATAAAGGAAAAAAAATGTGATCTATGAAAAGGACAAAGAAATTGCAAAAATATTAAATAAAAATTTTCATAAAGTGTTTGCGGAAGAAACCAACTTTGACTGGGGTCTTGAAAATTGAAATGAAGGGAAACTAAATCATGTAAAGGTTAATAAAGGAGAACTGATACAGTTGATGAAAACCTTAGATGGAAGGAAAGCTATGGGACTGGATGAAATCTCGGGACAAGTGCTAAAAGAGTGTAGAAATGAATTATTGGAGCCACTTTATGACATAATAACATGCTCTATGAATAGTACAGGAAAAGTGCCCTTAGAATGGAAGAGAGCAAACATTGTACCAATTTATAAAAGTGGAGATAAAACTGAACCACTAAATTATAGACCAGTTTCTTTGACAAGTGTAATTTGCAAGATTTGTGAAAGTATAATAAAAAACAATGGGTTGAACATTTATAAAAGGAAAACATGATAAATGAAGGACAGTTTGGATTTAGAAAAGGGAAATCGTGTATCACTAACTTACTATGTTTCTACTCAAGAGCAATAGACGTGGTGCTAGAGAGAGAAGGATGGGCAGATTGTGTATATCTCGATTTGAAAAAAGCCTTTGACAAGGTTCCACACAAAAGTTTAATCTGGACACTACAGCAGTGGGGAGGAGTGGGTGGAAAGGTTATCGAGTGGATGAAGGATTACTTAACGGGAAGAGAAAATAATGAGAACAGTGATTAGAGAGGAGAAATCAATTTGGAGGAGAGTAGAGAGTGGAGTTCCCCAAGGCTCAGTTCTGGGACCAATAATGTTCATAATATATATAAATGATATGCCAAAGGGTGTAAAAAATTATATGAACCTTTTTGCAGATGATGCAAAGTTAATAAGAAAAGTGAGGAAGGAGGAAGATTGTGAGGAGCTGCAAAAAGACCTGGACAGAGTGTATAGATGGAGCCAGTTATGGGAGATGGAATTTAATGCAAACAAGTGCCATGTTATGGAAATGGGGAAAAGTAAAAATAGACCAAGGAAAACATACAGGATGGGAGAAGAGAACTTAAAGGTGGTACATGAAGAAAAAGATTTGGGAGTAACGATGCAAGACACACTATCCCCAGAGAAGCATATAAATAAGTTGTTTGGAGAAACCTACAGGATGATGCAAAATATAAGCATATCATTCCATTATATAGAAAAGGAAATGATGAAGAAAATAATTACAACAATGATAAGACCAACGCTTGAATATGCTGCAGTTGTGTGGTCACCTCACAAAAAGAAAGATATCAGAAAGCTGGAAAGGATACAGAGAATTGCAACTGAAATGGTCCCAGAACTCTCAGATATGACGTATGAAAACAGATTGAAGGAGATGGACTTGACAACACTGGAACAAAGGAGGGAGAGAGGAGATCTGATCACGCTGTATAAGTTGGTAAATAAGTTTGATGAGGTGGATAGAGATGATCTCTTCTTAACTGCAAGAATGCAGGGGCTGAGAGGACATAAGAAAAAAAAACTTAATAAAAGAACCTGTTTGAGTGACTTAAAAAATATAGTTTTTCACATAGAAGTGTTAACACATGGAACAGCTTGTGGGAAGAGGTGGTAGAGGTGAGCAGTGTCCAACAAATGAAGGAAAGGCTGGATAAATGTAGATATGGAGACGGGATTACTGTATTAGAGCTTAGCTCGGGCCCGGTAGACTACAAATAGGTAAATATAAATAGGTAAATACACCTCTTCTCACACTTGTTTTTTTCTAGTTTTATGTTTAGTATTAGTTTCAATATTTTGCTATGCTTATGATGTTGAGTAAATAACATTTCTACATCGGCTGTTAAGCTGGAACCAAGTGAAAGCATCATTCTTTGGTAACAGTGGAATCTTACTACAATACAATAGTGGTGATTTTTCTTAATACCATCTTAGTGGAAGTGATAATAAATTTCATGCACTCCACATGTCCAGACATGTAACTTAAGTAAAGAAAAATCACCATTTATATACGTGTTTTACGTTATTATTTTTTCATTGTATGTATTACAATATAGAATATTTTAGCATTAGTCCTTATGAAGCATCTCTCTTAGCAGTTCCCTTCTCACTTTCACATGATGCAATTGGTGTAATCTCTGTAATCATAAATTTTGTGTGTTTAGCATCCCATCTCATCCTTTCACTTATTTGTTCAAACATGCTCATCTGCTCTTCACTTCTTCCATGTGTGTCTGAGGACAAATAAAAGTACTAAATATTTTCAGTACTTTTAATATAATTGAAAAATATCACTTAGGTACAACACGTGACTAAAAGTGCTTTTTTACTTTACAGTTCTGTGTATGTCACTCAAAGTAGTCACATGAAGGGAATTGCATCATTTTATTTTGCCTAATTATTTTCAGCTGTTGATGAGGCAATACTGGAACTTTTCACCAATCAGCTGATAACCTTATCACCCCAAGCTTTCTGATGGTGTTCATGTATTTCAGTTACCCTATTTTGTTCCCTATTTTGATCCCCTCAGGCACTGGTGGTGGCCTACAGCAAGGACATAGAAGCTGAGGGTGAACAGGAGCGAGTGACCAACAGTGAAGCAGCAGGAATTTTGAGACAGTGCAGGAAGAAGCACTCAGACCTGGCCACCCTGCAGGAAGCCTCAGAAAGTCTTGAGGCCCGGGCAGCTCAGAGCCGGAGGGAAACAGAAGAGCTAGAGAAAAACTTAATGGATGACTCTGGTCTCCTAAAAGAGCTGTTGGACCACTTGGCTGAAGCTGAGAGGGATAATTTGTTGCTTCTTCAGTACTCAGCAGAGGATGCCTCCAAGCTCAAGGTGATGAATTGTCACACAGATTATTATCTATCTTGTTATTCATTGGTAGAAACCCCCTTAAAATGGATTGACTTGTTCTTTTTTTTAACATTAAAGGAGACAGCTCAAGTGCAAAACAGAAATGGAAAAAAAGCCTGCAAAGTACTGCTTCCACAATGAGAAAACAAATGTTCCAAAGTATATCTTGACACTCCTCTTTTCAAACATTAAATTTGTAGGAAGGAGGAGATACAGATAAAGGAAAGCTGTGCTGGAGTTTACAAGTGAAAGGGATGAAAGAATAAAGATGCTGGTCAACTTTTGCATTATGAACTTGGAAAACATAGTGATTAGCTAGAATAGAAAGCCTTGTACAGCAAGGCTGTGGAGACATGCAGTTAGTAAGCTTATAAGAGCAGTATGTATAAAAATATTAATTGAAGATAGGAAAGGAAATGCCATTGCATCGAAATTGAAAAGGTAGAAGACAGTCAGTGAGGTAAGGGGAACTGATGAAATGGGAAGTCTTTCACTACTCTGTCCAAACGAATGGTGTGGATGGAACTCCCTACAAATGAGATTCATTCTTTACGTAGGGACAGACAAGGCCCTTATATATAGCTGACATCTGTGAGGGAAAAAAAACTGGTGAAAACCATACAGAACACCTGGAAGCTGATTTAGCAAGAGATGAGATATGAAGTTTCCAGTTGAGATTATAAGTTAATGAAAAAACAATAATATTTATTATAGAAGAAGGGAAACAACTGTGTTTTACAGAAGAATAGGAAATAGGTGGTTAGAAGATTGTGTCAAGTTGTCAGGTAGAAAAATCAAGTTTTTGAGGCATTGAAGGACACCAAGTTCCTTCTGCTCCATTCAGAAATACAATCTGCCCTCTGCATTAGCAGAATTGACTTCTACCTTTGATTATTTGCATATTTTTTTGGGGGACATCAAATTCATTGCCAGGAGGATATCCTGCATTTCTTGTAGTAGCAGCTGTTCTTGTGACCCATAGTGCTTTTATTGCTTGTTGCCAAATAGTCAGTTACCTTACCTCCCTTTTCTCAAAGCCTTGATATGACAATGTTCCTTTTGTACTTTCCTTTGCAGCAGTGTCTCCCAAATACATTCTATTTTTTGAGTACCTACACTTGTGTAAAAGTTGATCTTATGTAAAAATTGACCACCAGCAAAGGAAAAAATCAAACCCCTACACAAGTAGTGCCCTTAAAAAAGTCTCAGACTATGATATGTTCCAATGAGGAATAAATTCAACTCCATAGAAAATTATTATCATTGTAAAAATTAGCCTCCTAAACTTGGCATTAAAGACTATTAGAGAAAAGTATAGGAGTCTACAAAGTATATTAGCTTTATTTTGCATTAGCTGAGCTGACCTCTGACCCACAGGAGCTGAGTGTGTCCCTAGAGCAAGAGTGCATGAAAGTGGCTCAGGCAGAAGCAGAACTCTCTACTGCTCAGGGAGAGGTGCAGGTGGCACAGGCAACACTGGACCAGCTGGGAACAGCCTTCCTTCAAGCAGCTGCTGATCGTGACCACTTGTTGGCCCAGTGGGAGGTGACCCTGGACCACATCTTTCATAAGGCCAATGAAAACACAGCATGCATTGAGGTATGTATGATTTCTCATTTTGATTTCGTTGTTATGTGGGTGTTGCAAGCACATATTTATGTACAAGCTAAAGGTAGAATCAATACTTATACGTTGCTTTTTGTTACACTGTCCTCCAACAGCATCTCCTTGCCTTTGAACCTGTAGTGTAAGTCAAGACTTGATCTGGTATTTACCAAAAATTCAAATAGTATACCATGATTATGAGATACCTGTGCTCCCTAAAAATAAGTGATCATATAAATCATGTTAATGCAGAAAGGAATCTGACCTATTTTATAAGTTCATCAGAAGTCCTCAGAGTGAAGTAAATAAATGTAGTGAAAGACTGAGAGTTGATGGACAAATATTGGAACTATACTTGCTCCTGTCCATAAATCAGGGAAAGGTTAGGATGTGTCACAAACTTACACTCTTTACTCAAGAGTAATAGATATGCTGCAAGAAAGGGAAGGTTGGGTTCTGCATTTATTTAGGCCAGCTGTCAGCAACTATTTGATAGTTTGTGCCAGTTCATAACTATTGCCAATATTTTTACTATTTTGAGTGCCAGGTATGATTTTTTGTAGCACTATAGTCAGACTCAACTATGAAGTCTGGTTGAGTGAGGTCCACTTTGGCAGTCCCCTGATCACAGTGCTGCCATTGTCTCTGCTACGCCCTTGACATCTAGCTAAATTTTGTGTGGTGTAGGGATTTCATGCCTTTCAGAGACTCTTAAGACAGTTCTCTTGACCACATGCTTGTTGAAATCATCGAGATTTGTAATAGTTGCACTGCATATCTTCGTCGGTGACAAGAATGCAGGCTGTTTTGGGGGCATTCATGTCACACAAGCTTTATTCAGTTTGGAGCAGATTCTGTGTACTGTTTCCTTGCTTACGATAGTTGCTTTAGCTCTGCAAACAATTGCTCTTGAAGGTGAAATTACATAGTCTCCATTAGCCTTTTCTTCTAAAACGATACTTATTTACATTGTAAATAAGATCTTTTTCTCAACTGTGGAGCACATGAGAGTGAGTCAGAGTAGCTGTCATCGTGTGTGGAGGTGAGGGAGGAAGTGGCATAGTGTCCTGGATCGCTGGATCATAGCAATAATGTTGTTTTGAGGAATTTATACAATTGATTAATTAATTCATTGCTATTATTCTAAAAGGTGACACATTCATAGCACTATATAGCCTAATTTAATGAATACGGAATATTTAATACAATTTCAAATTGTAAATAGCTGACATGACAAAAAGAGTGATGTGTTGTGGGTGATGCCGCAGCACTGTGGAGAGGCTCGGGGCCTAACCCTAATGGACTTCATATTCATGTCTGACTCTCGCTTATAAAATATATAGATAATTGTATAGGTATTCCTATCATAGTTATACATCATACACATGCATGATAATCATATTCTACATATTTTATTGTAGTACCTATTGACTGTGTATAAAATAATTGACTAGTCATGGTATAATGTAGGAAATATCACACCATATTCAACTCTAACTTGGCTAATGCCAGCTTGGAGGGTTTTATTGTATCACCATTATCATTTTGTCATGGTACTCCCACTTGTCGACCACTTCATCTATTTTCTTACAGCCTACTTTTGCATTCACATCATCTATTGGAATCAGTTTCCTTCTATTCTCCAACTGTTTTAACAGATCATTCAATTCGCTTTGCTTTGAAGATCTGATTTTTTGTATTTTCTGTTTTCTACATTACTGTATTTCCCGCCATATAAGACACATTTTTTTTCAAAAAAGAAGATTTGAAAAATCCCCCTGCGTCTTATACCCCGATGGTTAGGTTTTGGTAGGCCTAGGGGTTATTGTTACTGGTACAAAACCAACACCCATAACACCTCCGTTTGACACAATAGTACCCAGATGTCCCTAGAATGAAATATACCGTATTTTGTGACATGTAACGAGCACTTTATCCACTCAAAATGCCAAAAAGTTACCCCTGTGTGGTATACGCTGAAGGTACAAATTTTGATTAGTTTAAATAATGAGTGTGATGCAATAGAAAAGAAAAGTGTGAAGGGAACATGTGAAGCGATAAAACCATACAGGTTACAAGAAGAAGATGTGCCACACGTGGGAGCCGAGGCGCGGTATGAACACTAAACACAAAACACAACACTGCTAGTCACGAGTGTGCGGGGTACCTTGGCGGTGATGGTTAAGGCGGCTATTACACAGGAACAAATTTTGGTGGAACAGGATGCTGCCTGACGCGACTGCTCGGCAACCGTGGGGCCGATATGGGCAGATTAGTCTGGAGGCATTTCTGCTGTGCAGTGGCCCACTCATCTGACGTTTTCTGTGATACATGTTCGAAAGGAGGGATATCCGTGGATGACTAAAGGGTTTATTGTAAACGCACTTTTGTCTCATTGTAAAAAGAACTACAGTACCCTCTCGAGTTTTGCACTATCCGAGTTTCGCGATCCACGAGTTTTGCGGTTAGTCCTAAATTCTTACCATCCCGACTTTTGCGCATTATCACCCCGAGTTTCGCGCTGCTTTGACACGTATGGGTTACATCTACTTAACATCGGCGTCACGCATGCTACCTTTAAAGGTAGTATCACACTGGACGTTTTCCTCCAAACATTGTGGCTATGGCAAGAGAGAGAGAGAGAGAGAGAGAGAGAGAGAGAGAGAGAGAGAGAGAGAGAGAGAGAGAGAGAGAGAGAGAATACGGGAAGAGAGAACGGGTCATTTTGAAGCCACAGTTGAAGGCGGCTGCCTTACGTACGATTGGCTGACAGTGCTGAAAACACGCTTGTGATTCGCTGGGAGTCCGATGATGTCATCGCTGACGCTCACCCTATCAGCGGCTTCACTGCCTTAAGGCGGTGTCACAATGGCTGTTTTCGTCCAACCGTTGGGGCTACGGGCAATGCCCGTATGCCCAACCGGGAGTGAGTTCACGGTTATCCGTAAGCTGGTGTCACAGAGGGCTTTTTCTTCCCACAGCGTTGGCGCCACCTAGGGCAACCGGCAACTCCAACTTTTCCAGGTGTGCGTCACACACGGCCAAGGTCGGGTGCCTGTATCCATATCCACAACGTAAATAAAGCACTTGCCCTGTATCATCATGGCGTCGTCTGCTAAAGTAAGGGCTGTCGCTGCTTGTGCTGCCATTAACCAAGTTATAGACTTGTTGCTGCAGTTAAATATAAGGAAGAAACAGTTGTGGGTGTGGCATGCCTGTGGTTCCTCCATGCCAGTTCTCATTGTCACCACTGCGCATGCGCGGCTAACCCACCCATCTTGACTCAACCACATGAACACATGGATCGAATAACAAAACACACACACACACACATTGCAGATGTTCTGACAAACATAAACGACTTCACCATTTCTTGAGTGTGTTAGAATGTATTTGGTGAGTGGCTCACATGAACCAAACCTAGATCTTGGCAAGAAGAGAGCAGCTGTTTTTAACACTGCTCTCTTCTTGCCATTGGGTATGTTTGGTTTGTAGGAACCACTCACCAAATAAGTTCTAACACACTCTTGGAAATGTCGAAGCCATTTTTGTTTGTGAGAAACATCTGCCATGGTTCATGATGAGTCTGGTGTGTGCATGTGTGTGTGTGTGTGTGTGTGTGTGTGTGTCTTTGTTGTTACTTGATCCACGTGTTCATGTGGTCAGAGTCTGGATGGGTGGGTTGGCCGCTCACGCGCAATGGTGACAATGAGAACTGGCACGGAGGAACCACAGGCACGCCACACCCACAACAACTTCTTCCTTCCATTTAACTGCAACAACATGTCCATAACTTGGGTAATGGCAGCACAAGCCGTGACAGCCTTTACTTTAGTAGACAACGCCATGTCAATACAGGGCAAGTGCTTTGTTTATGTTGTGGATGTGAATACGGGCAACCAACCTTGGCCGGGTGCGATGTACACCCGGAAAAGTTGGATTTGCCGGTTGCCCTAGCTGTCGCTAACGCGGTGGGAAGAAAAATGCCCAGTGTGACACCAGGTTACTGACAACCGACAACTCGCTCCCGGATGGGCGCACAGGCATTGCCAGTAGCCACAACGGGTAGAGGAAAACGGCCAGTGTGACATTGCCCCAAGGCAGCGAGGCTGCTGACTGGGTGAGCTCCGGCGATGACGTCATTGGACTCCCAGCGAATCACAAGCGTGTTTCCAGAGCTCAGCCAATCATAAGGCTTCATCTGTGGCTTTAAAATGACCCATTCTCTTTTCCTGTTTTCTTCCTTTTTACAAGGTACAGGTAACTCTCGATATACGCGAGTTTGGTTTACGCGTTTTTGAAATAACGCGGGGTCCAAAATCCAAATAAATGTTTAAT
The DNA here is from genome assembly GCF_024679095.1 of Eriocheir sinensis. NCBI lineage: Eukaryota > Metazoa > Arthropoda > Malacostraca > Decapoda > Varunidae > Eriocheir > Eriocheir sinensis. The sequence continues at coordinate 7,531,169 of NC_066526.1, forward strand.
TTACACGCTTTTTCACTTATACGCGATATTTTATGGAGTGGCCGCCAGATGTCTCACGCAACTGGACTCATGGTGCCGCGGCCACACAGCTGAGCTCATTTCTTCCAGTGCGCCACTTGAACAACAATACAGTACCCAAGCTGCCACGCTACTCAACAATAGGGGTGGGCAGGTACCGGTACTAACAGTACCAGTACCAGTACTAACGGTACCAGCTATACGGTACGGTACCGTTACCAGACTGCTCGGTACCGGTACCAATACTAGCAGTCGCTCATGGTGCCCCTCATTTCTTTCTCACACAAGTGAGGCTGAGACTGAGTGCCTGAGTGGATATCTCGGTGATATGGATATTCTCTCTCTCTCTCTCTCTCTCTCTCTCTGAAGTGAATTTTTTTTTTCGATAGAAACCTACTTCTTGTTTGATTTACATTGTTTTTGATTTACGCGACCTCTTCAAGGACACAATACTCGCGTAAATCGAGAGTTACCTGTACGTATTTTGAGATAACAAGGAGGTAAAGGAGGATAAAATGTGAGCTCCTGGGGGCAGCACGAGCCAGTTATAATGGCGCCATTATAAACAGTTGCCTGCGCCATGACGGGCTCGGGGCTGACCATCAGGCCCAGATGGATAGTCTACCGGCGCCATAGCTCACATGTAAAAAAAAAAAATAATAATAAATAAATAAAAATAAAAAATCTCCACGAGTCAGAACAGATAAGCCCTTTTTCAGTGTTTCCAATACCTCTAGTTTCGCGATCCTCAAGTTTAGCGCTATACCTTCGGAACGAAGTGAGCGTGAAACTCGAGAGGGTACTGTATATTAAAACATAATTTGATTGACAGAAATTAATCAACATCCATTTCTACTTGAAAGTACTAGGTATATGGTCCCTGAAAGTCAAGATCAAGACCAAGATTGCCCATTGAACGTAGCATCCCCATGTGATTAGTTTCCTCAGTAGCTCGGCGAAAGTTACAGCCTGCACACTGCGCAGTGAGTGAATCTACCAACTAACCCTTTTGTTTACCATTTCAAAGTCACAGCTGCTCGGGGTTAAGAGCACTGTAATTCTTCATCCAACAGTGGAACACTTTGAACACAGAAAAGGGCACAAAGCAACATATGGTATCATAGTCATAATTGAAAGAAAGGTGGCCAAATGTAATACAGCATATACATTAAGTTCAGGGAAAATGTGGAGTTTTTAATTTTTTTCTAAATATATATTTCCAAATTATAGGTGCATCTTATACTCCGGTGCGTCTTATATGGTGGGAAATATGGTATATGTTTCCGTAGTTTTTTGATGATATTTGAATGTTTTCTTTATCTATTCAAATTATTCTTTTTTTATGTCTTATTATTTGTCAAATGCGATTTTCATGAGATGCAATGTGTTTTCTACTGAAAATACTGATTTGGACCTGGTGCTTCAGCAAAAGATGAGCAGAGGCATGGAACCAGTAATTGATTTTTGATGGAAAACTCTTAAACTGAACCCCCATCATGTGTCCTTCAGTGTGGTGTGGGGTTAATAAAGATAGTACCATATTAATGAAATGATGTTCCCCCCAAAATACGGGCATGTATACTTTGTACAAAACGATGTATCATTTTTATTATTGAAATCAATGAAATGCATGGTCTTGGATGGAATCAATCAATCAACGGGGGCATATGTTGGGGGACGCGTCACCTCACCCACCCTATGATGCCAAGCCCGGGGTTCCCTCCGGGCAAGTCTCCATGCACGCCCCCTTCTCATCCTAAGTACCTCTTGGCAGGATCTATTGACTTCCTTAAGCCATGAACTCTGTGTACATTCCCTTGGCCTCCTATCTATCTATCTATCTATATCTCCGACGCCTTGCTCCCTCGCAGGAGCTTTCCTCCACGGGGTGGCCGTGGCAGAAATGTCTCCATCTCTCCCTGTTCTGGCACTCCCTCTCAGCACATTGAATCCTGCTACTTTCAACTCTCTCACTTCAATACTCACTCACCCTATTGATCCACTTCAAAGGTGGTCTCCTCCTGACACCCCCTCCCTCATACACTCTCTTCACAAATTCATTCTCCCCCATTCTCATCACATGTCCAAACCATCTCAATGCACCACGCTTCACCCACTCCACCACTCCACACTCCACTCCCTTTGCTGTCACACCCATACCAAACCTTTCATACACGCTTTCATTACTTTCTCCATCCCATCCTGACACATCACATGCACCTCTTATATAACTCATTTCCACTGCACATATTCTTGATTGCTGTGCTGGATTCCATGTCCACGTCTCTGATGCATATGACAGAGTTGGCAGGATAATACTGTTCCTTATTCCCTTCTTTTCCTCCATGCTCACACTTCTTCCTTTCCATAACTCTCTCCAACGCACCCACCACCTGTCTGCCCTTCACTGCTCTTTCCCTCACCTCACCTTCCATACTGCCGTGCTTACGTAAAGCAGTCCCAAAATATTTAAACTCAGTCACCTCCTCCATTCTCTCCTCCCCCAGCCTTATGCTACACTTCGTTGTACCCTCTGCTCTAACTCTGTACGGCTTTGTAAAATCAATGACCTGTTCTCTCGCCCTCTCAAATACCATAACCTTACTCTTTCCAGCATTCACTCTCAGCTTTCTCCTCTTACACACCCTGTCAAACTCATCCACTATCCTCTGTAGCGTCCCCTCATTCTCTGCCAACAACACTGTATCATCTGCAAACAGGCCCGCAGCCAATGACTCCTCCATACCTCTCACTTTCAGCCTTGGACCAAACTCACCCACTCTAGCTTTCATTTCTCTCATACAACCATCCATGTATACATTAAAAAGCCATGATGACATCACACACCTCTGTCTCACACCCACACCAACACCAAAACTCTCACTCAACTCACCCTTCACACATACAGAGGCACTTGCATCCTTATAGAAAGATCGGATTCCCTCCAGCAAATGCCCTCCCACACCATATATCCTGAGAACATTCCACAACCCCTTTCTGTCAACCCTGTCATATGCCTTCTCCAGGTCCAAGAATGCAGCAAACAGCTTCCTATCCTTCTATGTATTTTTCAACTTACATTTTGAGTGGAAATATTTGGTCTACACAACCCCTCCCTTTGCTAAAAACACCTTGTTCATTGCCTACACTTTTCTCAGTTATTTTCTTCATCCCCTCATTTAAAACCCTTCCATATCAAAAGCTTTTGATAGGGTCTGGCACAAATCTTTGCTTTCCAAACTACCCTTCTACGGTTTCTATCCTTCTCTCTGTACCTTTATCTCCAATTTCCTCTCTGACCGTTCTATTTCTGCCGTGGTAGACGGTCACTGTTCTTCCCCTAAATCTATTAACAGTGGTGTCCCACAGGGTTCTGTCCTATCTCCCACTCTTTTTCTGTTGTTCATTGATGATCTTCTTTCTAAAACGAACTGTCCTATCCATTCCTACGCCGATGATTCCACTCTGCATTACTCAACTTCTTTTAATAGAAGACCCACCCCACAGGAACTTAACGACTCAAGGCTGGAGGCTGCAGAACGCTTAGCCTCAGACCTTACTATTATTTCCGATTGGGGCAAGAGGAACCTGGTGTCCTTCAGCGCCTCAAAAACACAGTTTCTCCACCTATCCACCCGACACAATCTTCCAAACAACTATCCCCTATTTTTTGACAACACCCAGCTATCACCTTCCTCAACACTAAACATCCTTGGTCTATCCTTAACTCAAAATCTCAACTGGAAACTTCATATCTCATCTCTTACTAAATCAGCTTCCTCGAGGCTGGGCGTTCTGTACCGTCTCCGCCAGTTCTTCTCCCCTGCACAGTTGCTGTCCATATACAGGGGCCTTGTCTGCCCTCGTATGGAGTATGCATCTCATGTGTGGGGGGGCTCCACTCACACAGCTCTTCTGGACAGAGTGGAGGCTAAGGCTCTTCGTCTCATCAGCTCTCCTCCTCATACTGATAGTCTTCTACCTCTTAAATTCCGCCGCAATGTTGTCTCTCTTTCTATCTTCTATTGATATTTCCACGCTGACTGCTCTTCTGAACTTGCTAACTGCATGCCTCCCCCCCTCCTGCGGCCCCGCTGCACTCGACTTTCTACTCATGCTCATCCCTATACTATCCAAACCCCTTATGCAAGAGTTAACCAGCATCTTCACTCTTTCATCCCTCACGCTGGTAAACTCTGGAACAATCTTCCTTCATCTGTATTTCCTCCTGCCTACGACTTGAACTCTTTCAAGAGGAGGGTATCAGGACACCTCTCCTCCCGTATTTGATCTTGCTTTCGGCCACCTCTTTTGTTTCTTTTTTAGGAGCAGCGAGTAGCGGGCTTTTTTATTATTGTTTTCTTTTTTTGTGTGCCCTTGAGCTGCCTCCTTTGTTGTAAAAAAAAAAAAAAAAAAAAAAAAAAACACTTTTCCTGCCACACTGGGAAGACATTCCCCTGTAACTATTACAGTCACCTCTGCTCCCTATCCCTTTGTACAGCAGCACAACAACTGCCTTTCTCCAGTCCTCTGTCACCTCACCCTGCTCCCATGCTAGGTTACATATCCATAATATCCATTCCTCAACTACACCTCCTCCATACTTCAACATATCTGCTGTTATGCCATCAGCTCCAGGGGCCTTTCCTACTTTTAACTTCTTCATTACCTCCTCTATCTCACCTCTCTCCACCCTCCTCCACTCCTCCTCCACTCAGGATTGTCTAACACAGAAACAACCTGATGAGCAGGATGGAAACTCTTCGATGGACACAGCCCTGATATTTTGCCTCCTGAATACTTTGAATGAAGACAGAAAGAATTCTGTGATAATTGTCACAAGTATATGAAAGCTGACTATTTGTCATGTTTCTTTTTTACAGGACTCAATGGCAGTGCAACAGAAAGTAGCAGTGTTGAGGAGGGAAGTAGAACAGGAGACTCAGATTCTGCTGCAGGTGAAGGACTCCTGCCGAGAAGCATCTGAGAACCTGAGGGTAGTGGAGGAGGAGGCACAGTGGGTGGCTGGCCAGCTGCAGGTTACCACTGCCACCAGGGAACAGATCCAGGCTCAGGTACAGTGGTTCAGCTTAGGAAAGACTGAGAACAGCAGTATTTAACATGTTACTCGCGTTATGGCAAAAACAGGGTTTTCCCTTGTTGTGGCACCCTTCACAAAGCTCTCCCACCAGTCACGTTGGAGCCATCAAAGAGAATATAGGTACATAGCTTCTCTAACCCCCAATGACAACTATGCCTTCATAAAAGTGGTGCTGCACCAGTGGCCCAACATGCAGTATCATGATATATTCTTTTTGTAATACGTGTTGGGCCACCTGTGGAGCGCTGATGCAGTGTACCACTAGTGGCCCAACTTGCCATACGGAGTATTTTACCTTGCTGTTGTGTCTTGGGTTACCAGTATACCATTGCATTTACAGTAAATAAATGATATGAGACATCTTACTTTTGCAATTATGTGTGAAAATGAGTGGTTCTAAATACGTACAGAGGAAGTATGATGCAATGAATTTCGTCTCATAGTGATTTATTAATCTCTCTATATTTTTTTCTTTTTATGTCTCTACAGACAATGAATGTCTCAACTTTCTACATCAGTCAGACTCATGATTTTTGCAGATTTCTGTTTGTGTGTGTGGGTGGGGAGGGTCGGGGGGCTAGAAAAATAATCCCTTTTGGAGACATTTTTAGGCCAATATAGAAAAAATGTGTGTGTGTGTGTGTGGGGGGGGGGGATAGCTGGCCTTGACCCCCGAAATTATGACCCTGGAAGTCATGATGGAGAAGAAAGCTCAGATGAGGATTAAGTTCCCTTCAATGAGAACGACACGAGCCTGCGTGAAGCAAGTGATGGGTCTGAGTCAGCCGATGAATCACTGTTCTGCACCCTCACAGGGATGGGGCCTGTTTCTTCTAAACAGCATTTCTATACCTTCAGTGGTAGAGAAGAGCTGGCTATTTTGCCTCAAATAAACCACATCCCATTGATATGTATGAATTATTTATAACTGATGATTTTTTGGACATACTACTTGTCACTGAAACATAAATTTGCGGAGAAGCACAATGCATAAGAAGATTACAAGTAGACCTTCCATATTTTGCATCAGAAGGTTATTTATCTGAATGAAAGTGAAAATTATTTCGCCACAGTATAGATATTTTTAGTTTCATTATTATTCAGTGTTTTCTTACTATCGAACAAAGTGTGAAATTGCTCAAAGAAAGAGCAGATTGTTGCAATTTCTTTCAATATAAAAATGCACATTCATAGAAGTTGAATTATGTTAAATTTCCTTCTAAACAACAGGACTATGCCTATTTTGCATTTTATATATATATTTTTTTCTATGTAAATGAAAAATATTTATTAGGCTTGGAGTTCATTATAATGGTACAAAATTAACAAGCATTTACTGTATATCTCTCTCTCTCTCTCTCTCTCTCTCTCTCTTCACCTCCTCAAATTCCTTCCCTTCTAAGTGTTCCTTGTATCTAGTCCTTCCAAAATCCTAATAATTTACAGAATATAGCAGCATCAAGTAATTCAACCTTCCTCTTCTTCTTTAGGTGTGGACGATGGAAAATGCTATTGGCAAGATCAGCAAGGAAATAGAAGGGCTGGAACAGAGGCTGGGAGAGCAGAAGAACTTCCTTGAAGAAAAAAAAGCCTTCCTTGCAGGCCTCAAGCAGCAATGTGTTAAAGCAGAAGAGAAACTTGCCCTGAACACTGAACTAGTTATGTCAGCTGAGGAGACATTGCATTCCTTGGAGGCGCTGATTAAGGTGTGGCTTTCCTATTTATTTTGGTAATATTGTACGTTCTTCGTCACATTAAAGTCAGCTTCAGGTAAATTTGAATAGATGAGGTATGTGCAGTAGCTTAATTTCTTGTTATACGTTCAGCCTGATGTGCAAAACTAACTGGACGAAACCAAGGCTGGGCATCCATTGGTCTATGATGTCCATGATGCAGTATCCATGTCTGTGTCTGCCTCTGAGTCTGTGCCATAGTCTTTAGCATGCATCAAATATGTTCTAAGCTCAACTTACTGAACTGTTGAAGCAGGGCAGTATTAGAAGGAAAACAGTGTTGAAGTTGCTGTCATAGCCATAGTATGATCAATGAATGCACCTTAGCCATTTTTGTGCTAATACAGAGAGTAACTCAGACATGAATGCATTTTCATGACAAGGTAGGGAGGCATATTAAAAACTAATTTGGATATCTTTTCTCAAGTTCATGCAACACTCGGAGAAAAATCAGACTTCTTCCTTTTGATGATCCTCTAACCACAATTATTTACTGATATATTTTCAAGCATTTTCAATTTTCTTTTATATGCTTTTTGTCATGCCTAGTGCTTTTCATGGGTCCTGAGGTTGTCTTTTAATTATATGTACACATGGTTACATAATTTGATATCAGGCATGAGGGCATGTTGGAAAACCTGGGGAAGGTAAAATGGGGCAGTCCTAGACTTCACACTGGCCTGTATTTACCTAGTTGTAATTTTACAGGGCCTGGGCTTATGCTCATGTGGTCCTGTCTCCATATCTGTACTTGTCTAGTTTTTCCTTAAAGTTGTGCACACTCTTCACTGATACTACTTCCTCAGTCTGTTCCAAACCTCTGTTTCTTTGTGGGAAGCTATATTTTTATATGTCTCTCAAGCTTTTTCCCTTTCTCAATTTTTTACTGTGTCCTCGTGTTTTGCTGGTGTTTCTTACTTCTCTTAGTAGTAACTCCTCAGTATCTACTTCTTCCATTTTATTCCACAATTTGTAAATTAGTATTAGGTCTCCCCTTTCTCTTCTTTGTTCCAATGTTGGCAGGTCCATTTCCTTTAACCTTTCTTCATATGACAATCCCTCCAGTTCTGAACCCATTTTCGTTGCCAACCTTTGTATTCTTTCTATTTTTTTTCACGTGTTTCTTCTTATGGGGAGATCACACAGTTTCCGCATATTCCAACTTTGGTCTAATTATAGTGGTAATCATCTTTTTCATCATATCTTTATCCATGTAGTGGAATGCTATTCCTATATTTCTTACCATCCTATATGTATCACCGAATATCCTATTTACATGACTCAGACTGTTGATTATCTTGTATTGTCACTCCCAGGTCTCTCTCTTCTTGAACTTTAATATTTCTCCATCTCCCATTCTATTTGTCCACTTTTGTCTCCCTTCACTCTTTCCCATTTCCATTACATGACATTTCTTCTCATTAAACTCCATCTCCCATTTCTTACTCCAATCCCAAATCTTATTTAGGTCCTCTTGTAGAATTTCACAGTCCTTACTATTTCTTATGCGTCTCAGCAATTTCGCATCGTCTGCAAACAAGCTCATGTAACTACAGTTGAGCCCCATTTAGTGCGAGAATTAGGTGGATGAACGCGGTCGCGCTAACTGAATTCGCGCTAATTGAATAAAGTAACCAATATGAAAAAAATTATTTGGTGCACACGTGGGTCTGACTTTTGGGTTTGATAATTACTCAAAATAATCACTCACTTAAAAAAAAAAAAACCTACGATTGGCTGAGCTCTGAAAACATGGTTGTGATTTGCTGGGAGTCTGATGACATCATTGCTGGCGCTCACCCGGTCAGCGGCCTTGCTGCCTTAATGCAGTATCACACTTGGACAACTGGCAAATCCAAATTTTCCGGGTGTGCGTCACACACAGCCAAGGTCAGTTGCCCGTATCCACATCCACAATGTAAACAAAGTACTTGTCCTGTATCAACATGGTGTCGTCTGCTAAAGTAAGGGCTCTCGCGGCTTGTGCCGCGCATCATGGCGGCTTGTGCTGCGCATCATGGTGGCTTGAGCCACGCATCATGGCGGCTTGTGCTGCGCATCATGGCGGCTTGAGCCACGCATCATGGCGGCTTGTGCTGCGCATCATGGCGGCTTGGCGCAATTTTCAAAATTCAGTCGTGGTGGCTGCTCGCGCTAACTGAGGCTTTCGCGCTAATTAATTTTTTCTTGGTAGATGGTGGCTCGCGCTAATTGATCTCGCATTAAGTGGGGCTCTACTGTATTTACTTTCTCTGGCACATCATTTATATATACTAGGAAAAGTATTGGTGCCAGTACCGATCCTTGAGGCACCCCACTGTGTACATTTCTCCATTCCAATTTCATATCCTTCACCACTGTTCTCATTTCTCTTCCCTTTAAGTAACTTTCCATCCAGTTTTTCATTTTCCCATTAATCCTCCTATTTTCCAGCTTCCATAATAGTCTTGTATGTGGAACTTTGTCGAAAGCCTTCTTCAAGTCCAAATACACGCAGTCTACCCATCCATCCCTCTCCTGTGTTATGTCTGTCACTCTTGAGTAAAGGCTCAATAAGTTTGTTACACATGAACACCCTTGTCTAAAGCCATACTGTTTTTCTGTAATTATATTGTGTTCTCGAAATTTCATCCATTGTTTCTTTGTCACTTTTTCACATATTTTACAAACTATACTGGTCAATGATACTGGTCTATAGTAACTTCAGAGGTTCTTCCTTTTTCCTACTTTTATATATAGGGACCACCTCAGCCCTTCGTCATTCCTTCGGTACTTTACCAGTTGATATTGAGCACTTTATGATATCATATATATACCGGTCCAACCAACTGATTTCTGCATTCTTTCAAAATAAAACTTGATACTCCATCCGGTCCTATTGCTTTTTTCTCTTCCAGCTTCTCCATTATTTTATATATCTCTTCTTTAGTTACTATGACTTCCTCCATTTGAACATTCATCTTGTAATCTTGTGGTTCATTAAACTGTGATTCTTTTGTAAAAACTTGTTGAAACCTCTTGTTTAGCAGCTCAGTCATGTCTTTAGGATCTTCAATTATCTTATTTCCATCTTTCAGTCTTTCTATTTTTTCCTTTAGTTGATTTTTCCATTTATAAATCTATAGAACAATTTTGGTTCCTCCTTACACATTTCAACAATATCCTTTTCGTATCCTTTCTCCTCCTCCCTCCTTATTTTCACATATTCATATCTTGCTGTCTTAGTCTTCTTTATTCCTTTGGTTCTTATTTCTTTTCAATCTTTTCCATGCTTTGTCTCTCTTTTTCTTTGCACCTGCACATCTTGCATTAAACCAATCTTGCTTTCCTCTTTCTATTGGTTTATATAATGGGACATTATTTGACTTGTGTCTCATATGCCTCTATGAAAATATCATATTTTTCCTGCACCTCATTTGTTCTTTTTAACTTTTCCCAGTCCAGTTTTTCATAATATTTCTTGAGATTTTCTATGTCTGCTTTTCTGTAGTTTCAGTCAGTGACTTCCTCATGGGTTTCTAACTCTATTATTACATGATCGCTTTTTCCCATGGGACACATATATCTTAATTCATTTAACAGGTGCACTCCCATCGTCAGTACCAGGTCCAGTCTTGCTGGTTCGTCATCACTCCTGTATCTTTTATTCTCAGTCAACCACTGCATCATTAAGTTTTCCACAGTCAGTTTTAGAAATCTTTCCCCCCATGCCGTCTCACTTCCTCCACTTTTGAATGTTTCCCAATTTACCTCTTTGCAGTTAAAGTCCTCAACCAACAAGACTTTTATTTGCTTTAAGTAACCTACTCAAACTCTGAATGGTATCCTCAATCATCATCTCATATTCTTACCTGTTCCTTGAGTGTCTGTGTCCTGGGATATTGGGGTCTTCCTATCACAGGCTCAAAGGGTCAATGTGACGGAGATCAGCATTGCAGCCAAGTGTGGCTATAGCCTATGTACCCAACTTGACCTTTATCTGAAGCTTGATTTTTCGTTGTCTATCTATAGCTTTAATGCTCCCTTCCCTCTGGAGAAAGTGTTTCCAGTTTTCCCTGTTCATACACCTGGATTTGGATCTGGATGTATGATGTGCAGGGCACCTTTCAAGTGCATAACACACATATGTTATGTAACATCCACACACTCCTTTCTATCTCTCTCCTTCAACTCTCTCCTCATCTTGTTGATGTTGTGGCCTCCCAACCACTACATACCCTCCTATGTGACTCATAAACCCTCTTTACAAAATCACCATTCTCAATATCTTCCTCTATCTTCTTCCATCAGTCCACACAGCAACAGTGCCTGCTGTATTGGGGGAGAGATAGTGGTGGCCACTCTCACAAGTCAGCAATTCTGTGAGGCAGCAGTTTGATAAAGCTAGTAGGCCTCCACGTCAATTGTGCTGACTTAAAGAGGTCTTACTGTACTTATCTACTGTTATGTCACCCTTGAAGGAAAGAAGGGCTACAAGAATGAGAGAGCTGGTGCATGCAAGGATGGAGTGCAGGGATAGGAACAAATAGATTCCTTTGTTATGGCCATCTAGTGAGGGAATTATATGCATATTCATAGTGCACAGACAGCTTTGTTGATTGTAGTATAATATGTTGGAAGGTTGAAGTAACACTTGGAGCAGTAAGGCCAAAGTGTTTTACTGAAATAGTAGTGAGGATATCAGTGTTTTGGCCCATGCACCATATATGCTCTCTAAAAAGTTTATATCTCTTGTCAAATTCGACCCCCAAAGTCTATAATTAGGCTTACACAACTACATACAGGAAATGGTCAGTAAGTTTGTATACAGATACTATGTTTATATGTTGCATCCATGCTCCTTTTCCTATTTCTAGGAGGCAGAAGGTATGGCGAGGGGGCTCGTCAAGCAGAAAGAGAGGGTGGCAGAGGCTGAGCAGCATCACAGGCAAATCCTGAGCAAGTGGCAGGAGGAAGAAGCAAGAATCAAAGGTGAGACAGCTGCCCTTCACTCCACAAAGGCTCGCCTGCAAACCAACATCAAAGTGCATGAAGGGAAAATAGCCAAGCAGAAGGAGATAATACATGATCAGGTTTGTCATTTGAAAACTGTAATTGTATATAAGTGAGATGTACCAAGCTGTCTATTTAATGAACCTCTTGCAACTAAAATCTGAGTTATCAAACCATGTACCAGTGGAATTTTTAAATGTAGAGGTACCCACATTAGTTTCTAGTGATGCAAGTGTCTTCATTTATGTCTGTTGCCCATGTTATATACTGTTACATTGCCATGACCCTATTACCTGTAAATTTTATCCCAGTTTGTTTTCCCTCACTCAGAATGCTCTTATTATCATTATAAACACACAACAGGAGGCAGATGTACAAAGGCTAAGGAGACGGATACACGACCTCACTCATGACAGCAACAATAACACTGTGGAGGAGTCGGAGCAGCAGAAGCACCTGGAAGTCTTGCAGCAACGGTTACAAGACATCTCCCATACAATAAAGGTCTTGACCAAACAGCTGGCTAGTCTCAAGGTTAGTACATAAAGGCAAGAGCACTATCGCATCAGGTTCTGTTCTCAAAGTCCATGTAAGTGCAAAGGCTCAGTAGCCAATGGTGGCCTGGGGCCATATGCTCAAAATTCTCCCTTTGAGTGTCTTTGAGGATCCCATGTGCAATGATCAGCCAAAGGGAGTTCTGTAAGTTTGATGCATGAAAAGCCACCTTGCTTAGCTGTAAGGCAACAGAGTGTCTGGGAGACAAATTAAACTTCTTGATATAAAGGAGATCAAAATCAAGAAGTGATTCAAAGCATTGTAGGTGGTGAATGATTATTCATCATCCTCCTTCATTTACTAGCTTTTACAACAAGGCCTTCAGCACAAACAACAGACTTCAGTCCCTTTGCTCACAAGAAAACGTCCAGTTCGTTAACTTGTGGAACAATTTTTACTACGATTCAGACTTGTTCCTTCCTGATGGCATTCACTTAAACCCTGTTGGAGCAGCCCATTTCGGGAGGCTGCTCTGTGACCAAGTGGCTCTTCGAAAGCCAAAAAACGTGGAGGCGAGAACACCAGCAGCTCCACCGTAAGGGAGCACTCAACCCGCAAAACTCCTGACTCGAATCACATTAAAGCTTGCTATGTAAACGCTCGTAGCCTACGTAACAAATTTGAAGACTTAGAAGTCCTCGCAGCTACAAATCATTATCACATCATCGGAGTCACAGAATCTTGGATAGACACTTCAAATAGAGATTTCATTGCGGAATATAGATTACCGGGTTATACCATTTTTAGTCATGAAAGAGAGAACAGACAGGGTGGAGGCGTTATCTTTTATATCCACAACTCTCTCCATCCAGTATCCGTGGAAACAGATATTATAACCAATGTAGACACGGTCTTCATTGAAATTAAAAATAAATCTCGTAAAATAGTAATTGGACTTATCTACAGACCGCCAAGGCAGACTCTTGATATTGACCACGCATTAAGTGAATTATTATTAGAAACAAGTAGCAGTTGCGAGGCAGTAATTGTTGGGGACTTTAACTTGCCAGTGAAAAGATGGGGTGAACCGTTGAACTGTCATACAGGGCTCGACCTGTACACAAATTTACTAGAAGTCCTCGCAGCTACAAATCATTATCACATCATCATACACGTTCAAGAACCGACTCGGGAAAATAATATACTTGACCTTATCTTTTCAACGACAGCTGATCTAGTTAACGAAGTAAATGTTGGTCCAATTTTTAGTTCTAGCGATCACAGAACAATCACATTCAGCATCAATATGAAAGAAAGTAAAGTAACTCCTAGTAAAGAAAAGGTGCCTGATTATCAGAGAGCGAATTTCGTAGGACTCCGATCAATTCTAAATAATTCTGACTGGACTGAAATCACGGCGGAAACAGATATTGATAAATCTTGGGGGGCCTTCACCACAATATTGAACAATGCCATAAGCATATGCGTACCTTATCGTAACAGACGTTCAGCTTCTAAGAAGAAACCCAAATGGTGGAATAAAGAAATTCAAAATAGCCTATCTCTTAAAAAATGCGTATACAGTAGATACATATCAACTCAGAGCGAGGCTGACAAACTAGAGTTGGACAGAATTCGCTGCGAAACCAAGAAATTAATAAAACGAAGCAAGAAAAATCTTGAAGAATATATAGCGGAAACAAGTAAATCTAATCCTAAAGAATTTTTCAGCTATGTAAATAATAAAAAGTCACTCACTTGTGGTATCGGACCGCTTGATAATGAAAATGGTAACCACATGAACGATGAAAATGAAATGGCTACAATCCTAAATAACTTTTTCAGATCCGTATTTACCGACGAAGATTGTTTATCACCTCAACCGGAGGTTAGAAGGGCCGAAAAAGATGTTAAGTGGCGTGCTCATCGTAGAAAGTGACATTTTACGCACAATTGAAAAGATTAAAGTAAGCAAAGCTCCTGGTCCAGACAAAATTACCCCTAGGGTCTTAAAAGAAATCAAACATCAAATTTGTAAACCGCTCTCCATCATATTCAATAAATCTTTAACAGCTGGAAAAGTTCCGTCGGATTGGAAACTTGCAAATGTCACACCAATTTTCAAAAGGGGACAAGTCTCATCCAGGAAACTATCGACCAATTAGCCTGACATCTATTGTTTGTAAGTTAATGGAGACTATCATTCGCGACAATATGGTGAAATTCTTCGAAGAAAATAATAAAATAAATAATTCGCAACAGGGCTTCCGTAGTAAACGTTCGTGTTTGACTAACTTACTTGATTTTTTTCACTATATTTTTGAGGTGTTCGATGAAAGCAGATCAGTAGATATCATATATCTGGATTTTCAAAAGGCATTTGATAAGGTCCTCCACCAACGATTACTCAGCAAACTACTGGCGACGGTATCTCGGTAACATTCACAATTGGCTTATGGACTGGCTCTCTGAGCGGAAACAGAGTAGTTCTAAACGGTGTTACATCTAACTGGCTCGATGTCAAAAGCGGCGTACCTCAAGGATCAGTGCTTGGCCCCATGCTCTTCTTAATTTATGTTAATGATATCGATGATGGGCTCACTTGCAAAGTATCAAAATTTGCTGATGACACAAAAATTGCTAGTAAAGTAACTGCGACACTCAACGAAGAAGCTTTACAATCAGATATAGATCGACTTGCACGTTGGGCCAATCAATGGCAAATGAAATTTAACATTGACAAATGTAAAGTGTTGCACATCGGAAAAAATAACAATCGCGTTCGGTACGTAATGAATGGCCAACAACTTTCTGCAGTAAGTAAAGAAAAGGATCTTGGAATCACTATATCAAGCGATTTAAAGCCCGGTCAGCATTGTTCAGAGGTAGTTGAAACTGCAAACAAATTGGTTGGCTTCATCGGACGAGTCTTTAATAATAAATCGGAAAAAGTAATAATAAAACTGTATAATTCGTTGGTTCGACCCCGTCTAGAGTACTGTGTACAGTTTTGGTCTCCCTACTACAGAAAAGACATAGAAAAGTTGGAACGGGTCCAACGAAGAGTAACAAAGATGATTCCTAGGTTGAGAAATTTGTCATATGAACAAAGGCTTAAAGAAGTAAATTTATTCAGCCTATCAAAACGAAGAAAGCGAGGCGATCTAATAGAAGTGTTTAAAATGTTCAAAGGATTCAGTGATACTAATGCGGAAGATTACTTTACAATTGATCGATCAAATAGAACAAGAAGAAATCACAGTTTGAAGATAATTGGTAAAAGATTCTCGTCGCACGAAGCTAAACACTTCTTCTTCAATCGAGTTGTTAATGTTTGGAACTCTCTACCTTGTGATGTCGTTGATAGTACAACAGCTACGGCCTTCAAGAATAGATTAGACAAGTATTTTGAATCCAACCAACAACTAAGATATTACTCATTGTCGTAATAACGTTAAGTTCTTTCGAATGGTGTCCTTGTCCGCTTTTATCGCCCGGTTAGTGGTAGCAGTAATGGTAGTTCTTTCCTCTTTCCTACATAAATTCCATGCAGTTTTTCCATGCTGCATGGTTCTTTTTCCTTTCCTGCCAGCTTTGGCTGGAGGGATGGGGGGAGGAGCCTTCGCCTTTGCTGTCCTTCATCTTCCACCTTTGATTAGATAGTTAGTGTAGCTTGTCACAAACAACCTCGTAAGGACCAGCAGGTCTGCTGTTGTTTGTTCTTCCTTTGTGTTCCTTTGTGTTCATTCCGCTTACAACATCTAGATACATCTCCCTCAGCCCCTCCCTCGCCTCAGTCATTTTTTTTTTCTTGTGCTGGCTGTAGCACCGGTAGGCTTTCTTGAAGAGCCTTATGGATGGCCCCAGCCCGTTAGTGCGCAGGCTGATTTTATTTACAGTGGCTGCCGAGATGTATGACTCTTGCTTGGCCCATGCTGCCCCCCGGTTCTTCTCTTGACCGAAATCGCTGAAGTTAGGGTTGATTGAAGATCCAGACAGCATGTAGGTAATCTTCCGGCACTCGGCGATGACTTGAAAAATCAACATGTTTCGGTGGGGACTCGAACCTAGTCCATGCTAGGTCCTCGGGCTCACATCTCACACCCACATGCTAACCACTCAGCCACTGCCTCCCCAGCCTGAGCCTGAGTTGGGAGTCACATAGTGCCTTCTGTTATATTGGAGTTTTCAGTACATTGAATGGGAATTTTTTTTTATCTCAGAACACTTACTCCACCTTAAAATTAGTTTGGAAGGTGGTTACCAGAAGAAAGAATGCTTAACCCCTTCTTTACCGAGTGCCGCCACGTATGTAAACATTGCGTTCCCCCGACATACTGACCTGATAACTACACTTCCTGCGGTGTGGGGGGTTGTGTACATTTTATTGTAGCGACCAAACTATTCATTCCTTACGATTTTTTTATATACTGTGGGGTTCTCCCTAAAGAAAATGTGCTACACGAGTGTTTGTCCATGCACACAGCGAGTTCACTACATTTTTTGTAATAAACAACTGAAAACAGTCAAGTGCAGTCATTGGATGTGTATCATGATTTAAACAATTCCTGGATTCACATCAACAAAGTCCTCTTCCACACTAGGCAGAACACTAAGGCGATCATCAGCAAATGGATCTGGCAACAGCTCGAAACGTGTTGAAGCCTGTGACGGGGATGGCGAGTGAGAACCACTTGCTGAAAGGGTAGCTTCGTTGTCCACCTCCTCTGCCTCTCCATCATCACTCATGTCAGCGCCGCCAATGTCACTATCTTTCCCTGGGTCATAATCAGTGTCGCTGTCGTCCACTGATCAGTGGTTTAACACCCATAGCATAGGGGTGGACAAAGTCCAAGGGCCTCGGAGGCTCAGGGGCCTTGGAGGTCCATGCAGGGGCCTCGGAGGTCCTGGGATGAGAGAGAGAGAGAGAGAGAGAGAGAGTGGCGGATTTACATGGAGGCTGCAGCCTCAGGCCCCCAGGCCCTGGGTATTCAGGGGGCCCCCGATGAGGCAATGATTAAAAAACAAATAAATTAGTAAAAGAAATAAAACTAACAAAAATAATGTGAAAATATCTTTTTACTTTCCTTAAATTTACTGCTTTTCCCTTCATAATATTTTCATTTTAGCTAAAATACAATAAGTAATGTGTCAACACTGCAACAAACAACAGTGGCAACACTGGAATCAGAACTCATTACCAGTTCCCCTCTCCCGCGTGTTTGAATGGTACTGTCACTGTGTGGGATCTGTATTTTTCGAAGTTTTCAGAGTGAAATATCAGTGACAAAGCTGTTTTGTGTATATCAGCATGTCCTGTAATAACCACTGATCATTGTCAGACAGTGTTAAAACCTGGTCGTTGCCACAGACATGATTTGTGATGAGTTTTGCAGTGTTGACTTGATCTTTGAAATGAGAAACATGGCCGCTCTGTGCATGGCATGGTTCATGGTGGGTTCTGCATTTTAATAACTTTTGTGTTGATGGGTAAGAATCCGACTGACTGATATTATAGTGAATATGAGCAACAACATTGTGTTGTGTTTTATCAGCATTCAGCATGCTGTATAATGACGAGTGATCATTGTTGGTCAGAAAGCAACAAAACCCCGGTCGTTGCCACATACAAAGTGCGATGAGTTTTGCAGTGGTGTTTCTGTAATGAGTGGTATGATGCGTGGCAGGATCCTGCTATTTTAACAACTTTTGTGCTGAATAGTGATTATAATGGACTTGTTGGATTTGTGTTGTGGTATAAACCATATAATGCAAGGGCTGCATGTTTAAAAGATATGGAGATTGTACCCAATCGTCACCCTAATCCTAAGTCCTAACCCAAATCCTAATCCCTTCCCAACCTCCTGAGCCCCCTGCACAACCCCCACATACTATACCGTCCAAATGTGGCCCTCTGCTGATCCGTGACTTGAAAACTAGAATACGCATGATAAATATATTGTGTGACCGTGGTCCATGTGGGAAACTGATCAGCTGGCGTTGTGATGCACGACACCAAAAGTTGCACCACCAGGTGCCACCTACGAGGTGCTGTGCCTGTAAGTATATGTTTATCTGTTTACACCGATTGCGTCATGACTGACTGACGTAGTCGATTTTGATCATTTATTGCATGAATATTACATTGTTGACAACTAAAAATAACATAATTAATAGTTACTATTGCCGGTTTCCTTCATTACTTCATCCCGAATAGGTATAGCTCCCAGCTATCTGAACACAGTAATAATATTATAATAGGCTATAATAATAATATTAATATGATAAGCTAAAATAATAGTAATATAATAGGCTACCTATATAAAATATAACATTAGGATATATTAATGATATAATAGGATTTAGTAATTATAATAATATAATAGGTTACCTATGTTAATTTTAATATAATAGGCTGAAATAATATTAATATAATTTGCTATAACGATAGTAATGACAGTAATAATACCTAATAATAATAATAAACTAACTACCAAAGAACTGTGCACATACACACCAGTTTTACATGAGACTGCTTTGCTATTGAAAATTGTGAGCTGTGATTTTTTTTTATTTATTTATTTATTTTTATTTATTTATTTATTTTTTTTTTACTGCTGACTACCAGCCCGCGGGCCATGGCGCTGCTTCGCTTATGGGCCTGTCACACCTTAACGTTTCGCTGGAATACAAGTTACGCTTGCTCTCCATCGTTGGCAATGTTGAGGACGGGGGTGGGCGGTGTCAGACGTCGTCGTCATCGTGGGGGACAGCCGAAGTTTTTGAGCATGCAATAAGTTAAAATCGTTATCATTCGTTCTCTGATCGTCTCACGCGTTGTATTCATTAGTATAATTAGTATAATTAGTATAATCCACGCGCTGAGTACGCTCTCTCCATCCTGTCTATATCTTATCGCATCATACGCCAACAACGCCAAAAAAACGAAGAGTTCAGCGTACGCCACCGTTTAACATGTTTACCATACGTTCTCTAAAACGTTAAGGTGTGACAGGCCCATTACCGGCCGCCTCCGTCAAAATTTCACGAACGAAAGTTTGTCCAGGGGCCTCCAGTCAGTCTGTTACGCCACTGCCACTGATATATCAGACAATGTCTCATCATTGTCTGACATTTCTAAATCAGCGTCATGAGGAATGAAATAGTCCACATGGTAAGACTCTGCAGGCGATGCAATGATGGAGAGGAAAATATCCTGGGCATTTCCTCTCATAGACAACCAAAGGCAACTGGCGTGTAATTATTGCCAAATGCCTTCGGAGATTGTAATGCTATATATTTGAAATAATAATAAAGAATAATGATTGGGGTAAAAGAGGTTACGGCATAGATAGGGAGCAAGCCATTTACAGTAGTGTTATGACGTATTACAACGTCACACTTCGCTCACTGCTTTGTTGGCAAAACACAGAGGAGTTGCCATCACGAAGACCACAGAAACAGAGTTACCGGCCTCCCCTGAGGCCCAGATTCTGCCATTCATTACGTGGTGTAGGAGTGTGCATCACCAGCAGTTTATTTTTTTTTTATTTTTTTTTACAACAAAGGAGGCAGCTCAAGGGCACAAAAAACAACAATAAAAAAAAAAAGCCCGCTAATCGCTGCTCCCATAAAAGAATCAGAAGAGGCGGCCAAAAGCAAGGTCAAACTCGGGAGGAGAGGTGTCCTGATACATACCTCCTCTTGAAAGAGTTCAAGCCGTAGGCAGGAGGAAATACAGATGAAGGAAGATTGTTCCAGAGTTTACCAGCGTGAGGGATGAAAGAGTGAAGATGCTGGTTAACTCTTGCATAAGGGGTTTGGACAGTATAGGGATGAGCATGAGTAGAAAGTCGTGTGCAGCGGGGCCGCGGGAGGGGGGGAGGCATACAGTTAGCAAGTTCAGAAGAGCAGTCAGCGTGGAAATATCGATAGAAGATAGAAAGAGAGGCAACATCACGGCGGAATTTAAGAGGTAGAAGACTATCAGTATGAGGAGGAGAGCTGATGAGACGAAGAGCCTTAGCCTCCACTCTGTCCAGAAGAGCTGTGTGGGTGGAACCCCCCCACACGTGAGATGCATACTCCATACGAGGGCGGACAAGGCCCCTGTACATGGATAGCAACTGCGCGGGGGAGAAGAACTGGCGGAGACGATACAGAACGCCCAACCTCGAGGAAGCTGATTTAGCGAGAGAGGAGATATGAAGTTTCCAATTGAGATTTTGAGTTAAGGATAGACCGAGGATGTTTAGTGTTGAAGAAGGAGACAGCTGAGTGTTGTCGAAGAATAGGGATAGGTGTTTGGAAGATTGTGTCAAGTTGATAGGTGGAGAAATTGAGTTTTTGAGGCACTGAAGGACACAAGGTTCCTTCTTCCCCAATCGGAAATGATAGCAAGGTCTGAGGTTAAGCGTTCTGCAGCCTCCAGTCTGGAGTTGTGTACTTCTTGTTGAGAGGGTCTTCTATTGAAAGAAGTTGAATAATGCAGAGTGGAGTCGTCGGCATATGAGTGGACAGGACAGTTTGTTATGGAAAGAAGATCATTGATGAATAACAGGAAGAGAGTGGGTGATAGGACAGAGCCCTGTGGAATGCCACTGTTGATAGGTTTTGGGGAAGAGCAGTGACCGTCTACCACCGCAGAGATAGAACGGCCGGAAAGGAAACTGGAGATAAAGGAACAGAGAGAGGGATAGAATCTGAAAGAGGGCAGTTTAGAAAGCAAAGACTTGTGCCAGACTCTATCGAAGGCTTTCGATATGTCTAGCGCAACAGAGAAAGTTTCACCGAAGCGGCTAAAAGAGGATGACCAAGAGTCAGTTAAGAGAGCAAGAAGATCGCCAGTAGAACGCCCCTTGCGGAACCCATACTGGCGATCAGATAGAAGGTTAGAAGTGTAAAGGTGCTTTTGAATCTTCCGGTTAAGGATTGATTCAAAAGCTTTAGATAGATAGGAAAGTAAAGCTATTGGGCGGTAGTTTGAGGGATTGGAACGGTCACCCTTCTTAGGCACAGGCTGTACAAAGGCATACTTCCAGCAGGAAGGAAAGATAGATGTTGATAGGCAGAGACGAAAGAGTTTGACCAGGCAGGGTGTCAGCACAGAAGCACAGTTTTTAAGGACAATAGGAGGCACTCCATCAGGTCCATAAGCCTTCTGAGAGTTGAGGCCAGAGAGGGCATAGAAAACATCATTATGAAGAATCTTAATAACAGGCATAAAGGAGTCAGAGGGGGGATGAGTAGGAGGAATATGCCCAGAATCGTCCAAGGTGGAGTTCTTACAGAAAGTTTGAGCGAAGAGTTCAGCTTTAGAGACAGATGAGACGGCAGTGCTGCCATCAGGGTTAAGGAGAGGAGGGAAAGAGGAAGAAGTGAAATTGGAGGAGATATTTTAGGCTAGATGCCAGAAGTCACAGGAAGAATTAGAAGAAGCAAGGTGTTGACATTTTCTATTTATAAAAGAAGTTTTGGTAAGTTGGAGAATAGATTTGGCATGATTCCGGGCTAAAATGTATAGATCAAAGTTAGTGGGAGTTCGAAGGCTCTGGAACCTTTTGTGAGCTGCCTCTCTATCTTTAATAGGACGAGAACAAGCATGATTAAACCAAGGCTTTTTAGCATTAGGAGAAGAGAAAGTACGTGGAATGTATGCCTCCATTCCAGAGACAATCACCTCTGTGATGCGCAGAGCACACACAGAGGGGTCTCTCTCCTGTAAGCAGTAATCATTCCACGGGAAATCAGAAAAGTACATCCTCAGGTCGTCCCACCAAGCTGAAGCAAAATGCCAGAAGCATCGCCTCCTCGGCGGGTCCAGAGGATGTACAGGAGCGATAGGACAGGATACAGAAATAAGGTTATGATCGGAGGAGCCCAACGGAGAGAACAGTTTGACAGAGTAAGCAGAAGGATTAGAGGTAAGGAAGAGGTCTAGAATGTTGGGCCTGTCTCCAAGACGGTCGGGAATACGAGTAGGGTGCTGAACCAACTGCTCTAGGTCGTTGAGGAGAGCAAAGTTGTAGGCTTGTTCACCAGGCTGGTCAGTGAAAGAGGATGAAAGCCAAAGCTGGTGGTGAACATTGAAATCTCCCAAGATGGAGATTTCAGCAAAGGGAGAGTGAGTCAAGATGTGCTCCACTTTAGAGTTCAAATAGTCAAAGAATTTTACATAGTTAGTAGAGTTAGGTGAGAGATAAACAGCACAAATGTATTAAGTAATAGAATGACAGTGAAGTCTTAGCCAGATGGTGGAAAATTCAGAAGAGTCAAGGTCGTGGGCACGATAGCAAGTGATGTCGTTGCGCATGTAGGCGCAACATCCAGCTTTGGATTGAAATTTAGGATAGAGATAGTAGGAGGGAACAGAGTAGAGGTTGCTGTCAGTAGCCTCAGAAACCTGTGTTTCGGTGAGGAAGAGAAGGTGAGGTTTAGAGGAGGAGAGATGGTGTTCCACAGAATGAAAATTAGAACGGAGACCGCGAATGTTGCAGAAATTGATAAGGAGGAGGTTCGAGGAGTTATCAGGACACCTCTCAAGTCGGCAGCCAGAAGGGGAGTCCTCCCTGGGGGAATTTATGGTCCACCCCCCAGGCGGGGACTCCGAGGCAGTTATCTTTTTCGCCATGTTGAATTTTGAATTTTGGGAAAAGGTGTGTGTTTTGTGAATGTAGTGTGGTGTAGAAAGAGAGAGGAACTGTCTTTAGTTCCGGTGTGGCATGGCTGTTTTCATGTGATGTATGCTCTTTCATCAAAACATATTTGGTAAAGAAGGGGTTAATACATCTTATAAGCTCTGTCTTTGGGTAAATAACTTTACATCTTAAAGGTTGGTGCTAAGCACCCTTGAAGGCAAGAACCTTCTGGGGTGATTAGTAGGAACCCTTCACGTTTGAGCATCGCCCTTCAACGATTTAGGAGTTTTTTTTGTGTATGCTGCCTATAGCACAGGTAGGCTTTCTTGAAGGGTCTCTTGGATGACTCCAACCTGTTGGTGGTGCAGGCAAATTTTATTTATAGTGGCTGCTGTCATGTATGACTCTTGCTTGGCCCATGCTGCCCCCTGGTACTCCTCTTGACTGAAGTCGCTGAAGTTAGGGTTGATTGAAGATCTGGATAGCATGTGGGTAATTTTACGTTTCTTGGCAATGGTTGAAAATTGTCAGCGTGCATCAGCAGGACTTGAACCTAGGTCCCAGGGCTCACCATGCCCGCAAGCTGACCACTTGGCCACCACCTTCCCCGCCAGTGTAAGGGTCCTTTCAGCTTTTGAACATATGGCCCCTGGTTCTTTCCTTGGATATTCCTTGCATCACTTACTCCAGGGTGACCCTAATGGCCTAAGGATGAGGTACTTTATTGCTGTTGGGTATTAGGGGCCACTGATTGAAACTTGTGGTGATGTTTGGGAGGGTGACAGCCAGTGCCCCACATGGCTGGCTTATGGCATTGGGTGGGGAGCAAGCTTTGTCAGGCTCCTGCTCATAGACCCTTACAGTTTGGTTGCATCTTGTCTATTGTTGCCCTACTAGATCACTGCAGCATTAGCTTTTTAATATAATTCTATGATTGATGTAATTGGTTTCCCTAACATTACATAAATTCTTATTATGGGTCTGCTTTTTCAGACAGCACGCTTCACTGAACAAACAAATGTGAGTCAACTGGAGAAGCAAGAAGAGAGAATTGAAGCTGAATTAGCTACTGTGAGGATGAACAGTCATAATGCTGAAAGGTTTGTATGCAAGACACTTGATGTGTCGTATTGCTTGTAATCTGAAATATTTCTTGAAAAACATTCCATATGCATCTGAAATATCTGTTCAGGTGTGTACCTCTTCTAGCATATCCAACTCTGTAGCTGTCCACCTCATGTACACTAATCCATACATGAGGCTATTCCCTTCCATTCCCCTCAAACCGTATGGCTACTTTACCTACATCTAGCCCCACTTTTTTTGCCTCTGTGGTCTAGTGGTTAGCGTGCCTAGCTACGAATCTGCAGGCCCGGGTTTGAATCCCGACCCGGGCAGTCGTCGTGCAGCTCACCCAGCTATATGTTCATCCTACCTATCGAGCTGGTTGATAATTGGGTACCTGGGGAAACCTGGGGAAGGTAAACTGGTAATCTGGGTGTCACAATGGCCTTGTTTCCCGGGGTAATTGCCTCTTCCCACCACAGGTTCAAGGGCCGGTGCAACGGAGATGAGCACCACAGCCACGTGCAGCCACAGCGTATGCCCCCAACTTTACCTTTACCTTAGCCACACTGTATAACCGTCTTCCGCACTGGTTTGCCCTTGAGATTCTGTTCCGTTTTGTTCTATCAGTTTCATTCTCATCTTCTATAATGCCTATTCTCATATTCCCCATAGCCCAGGTCATTCCCTCATCAATTGCCTCTGCATTTCATGCTAAATCCTGACTTTTCTCATTGGTAAACTTAATGTCAATGTCCTGCCCATACCGTGTTACTTCATCATTATCTCAAGTTTCCTGCTGGCCTCAATCATAACATCTATGTCATCAGCGTGTAGTAGGTAGGCCAGCCACTCACCCCCAACCCTTATCCAATAACCTGACTGCCTTAGTCTTTGAGGGACTAGTGCTGCTCTGTGTACACATATCCCATATAGCAATGGGATTAGTAGACACCCTTCCCCAGCCTCTTTATGGCTAGCAATCCACTTTGTCTTAGTATCCCTTAGGCAGTCTAAGGGATTTGTAGACTCACATATGCTATTTATTTTCCCATCTACTCACTTACTCTGATCCTATCCAGTAGTGTGTCTGTCTACATATATTTCCGATGCCTTGCTCCCTCGCAGGAACCTCCCTCCAGGGGGTGGCAGTGGCAGAAGTGTCTCCATCTCTCCCTGTTCTGGCACTCTCTCTCAGCACATTCAATCCTACTACTTCAAACTCTCTCGCTCCAATACTTTCTCACCCTAGTGATCCACTTCACAGGTGGTCTTCCCCTGAAACCCCC
Organism: Eriocheir sinensis; assembly: GCF_024679095.1. Lineage (NCBI taxonomy): Eukaryota > Metazoa > Arthropoda > Malacostraca > Decapoda > Varunidae > Eriocheir > Eriocheir sinensis. The sequence goes on from NC_066526.1 coordinate 7,556,499, forward strand.
TCCCTCAATCCTTCCTTCATTCACTCTCTTCACAAATTTATTCTCCCCCATTCTCATCACATGTCCAAACCACCTCAATGCACCACGCTTCACCCACTCCACCACTCCACACTCCACTCCCTTTGCTGTCACACCCATACCAAACCTTTCATCCACAGTTTCATTACTTTCTCCATCTCATCCTGACACATCACATGCACCTCTTATATAACTCATTTCCACTGCACATATTCTTGATAGCTGTGCTGGATTCCATGTCCACGTCTCTGATGCATATGACAGAGTTGGCAGGATAATACTGTTCCTTATTCCCTTCTTTACCTCCATGCTCACACTTCTTCCTTTCATAACTCTCCAATGCACCTACTAGCTGTCTGCCCTTCACTGCTCTTTCCTTCACCTCACCTTTAATACTTCCATGCTTACATAAAACTGTCCCTAAATATTCAAACTCAGTCACCTCCTCCATTCTCTCTTCTCCCCCAGCCTTATGCTACACTTCATTGTACCCTCTGCTTTAACTCTGTACGGCTTTGTAAAATCAACGACCTGTTCTCTCGCCCTCTCAAATACCATAACCTTACTCTTTCCAGCATTCACTCTCAGCTTTCTCCTCTTACACACCCTGTCAAACTCATCCACTATCCTCATTCTCATTCTCATTCTCTGCCAACAACACTGTATCATCTGCAAACAGGCCCGCAGCCAATGACTCTTCTGTACCTTTCACTTTCAGCCTTGGACCAAACTCACCCACTCTGACTTTCATTTCTCTCATACAACTGTCCATGTATACATTAAAAAGCCATGGTGACATCACACACCCCTGTCTCATACCCACACCAACACCAAAACTCACTCGACTCACCATTCACGTGTACAGAGGCACTCGCATCCTTATAGAAGGATCTGATTCCCTCCTAGCAAGTAGTCAACCCAGCAATCCCCTATTAACCTTATCATAGCATACTTTTTTTTATGTCAGGGAAAGTAAGGTATACCTTCCTACTTGTTTCCTCTATTTTAATTTTTGCAGTAAAGGAAGCTTAAGGGAATAAATAAAAACAAAGAAGCCTGCTAGCCTGCTCCTATAAAAGAAAGTAGAGAAGAGTGGACAAAAAAGCGGTTGATATCAGATGGGGAGGTGTCTTGATACTCTTTTCTTGAAAGAGTCAGAGGAAGAAGGAAATTCAGATGAAAGAAGGCTGTTCCAGAGTTTATCATTGAAAGGGATGAAAGAATTAAGATGGTGGTTAACTCTTGCATAAGGGATTTGGACAGTATAGGGATGAGCTAGAGAAGAAAGTTGAGTGCAATAGGGGAAAGGGAGGGATGGAGGCATGCAGTTAGCAAGTTCAGAAGAGCAGTTAGGATCAAAATATCGATAGAAGATAAAAAGAGGCAACATTGTAGCGGAATTTAAGAGACAGAAGACTGTAAGAGGAGGGGAGTTAATGAGACGAAGAGCCTTTGACTCTGTTTTGTGCAAAAGGGCTGTGTGTGTGGAGTCCCCCACACATAAGCTGCATACTCCATATGAGGGTAGACAAGGCACTTGTATATGGACAGAATCTGTGAGGGGGAAAATATCTGGTGGAGGCATTAGAGAACGCCTAGCCTCGAGGAAGTTGATTTAGTAGGAGAGGAGATATGACATTTCCAGTTAAGATGTTGAGTTAAGGATGATTGAGGATAAGTTATGTAGATAAAGGTGACAGCTGAGTGTTATCAAAGAATAAGGGACAGGTGCTTGGAAGATTGTGCCGAATTGACAGTGAAGAAATGAGTTTTTGAGGCATTGAAAACACCAAGTTCCTTCTGCCCTGTTTGGAAATGATAGCAAGGTCTGAGGTTGAGCATCCTGCAGCTTTCTGCCTAGAGTCTTGAAATTCCTGTTGGGAGGGTCTTCTGTTAAAAGATGTTGAGTAATTCAGAATAGATTCATCGATGTATGAGTGAATTGGACAGTTGGTTTGGAAATATCATTAATGAACAACAGAAAGAGAGTGGGAGATAGAACAAAGCCCTGCATGACACCACTGTTGATAGATTTAGGGGAAGATTGGTGACCATCTACCACAGTAGAGATAGATAAGAAGGAAAGGAAACTTGAGATAAAAGTACAGAAAGAGGGATAGAATCCATAGGAGGGTAGCTTAGAAAGCAAAAATTTGTGCCAGAGTGTCAAAATCTTTAGAAATGTCTAAGGCAACAGCAAAATTTTTACCGAAATGGCTGATAAAGGATGACCAAGAATCGGTTAGGAAGGCAAGATCACCAGTAGAATGCCCCTCAGGGAACCCGTACTGGCAGTCAGAGAGAAGGTCAGAAGTTGATAGAAGTTTAAGAATTTTTCTGTTAAGGTTTGTTTCAAAAGCTTTAGAAAGACAAAAAGTAAAGCTATTCAACAGCAGTTTGAGGGATAACGGTCACCCTTCTTAGGCACAGACTGTATGTAGGCGTACTTCTAGCAGGAAGGAAAGGTAAATATGAAAGGCAGAGACGAAAGAGTTTGACTAGGCAGGGAGTCAGCATGCACAGTTTTTAGGGACAATAGGAGGCACTCCATCAGGTCCATATAAACCTTCTGAGGATTGAGGCCAGAAAGGCCATAGAAAACATCACTCATATAAATTTTAATAGCAGGCATAATGGAATCAAAGGGGACTGAGTAGGAGGAATATGCCCTGCATTGTCCAGAGTGGAATTTTTAGAGAAAGTTTGAGTGAAGAGTTCATCATTAGAGACAGATGTGACAGCAGTGCTGCCATCAGGACTAAAGAGAGGTGGGAAAGATGAAGTAGAATTGTTAGGGATATTTTTGACTAGATGAAAAAAGGCTCTTGAAGAATTAAAGAAGGCAAGGTGTTGGCATTTTCTACTGATTAAAGAGTTTTTGGTGAGTCAAAGAATAGATTTGGTATGATTTCAGGCAGAAATATAATCATTATTAGCAGGAGTATGAAGGCTCAGGTACCTTTTGTGAGATGCCTTTCTATCTCTGATCAGATTATTCAGCATTTTCACCATTTCAGCAAAGCCAGATTCCCAATCATGCCAAACTAGTGAGGGTCTTTGTACTTGCATATACAGGGACAGTTTTTTTCTTTTGATAATTCTCTCTGCAGGGAATTGGCCCGGCTCACCAGTACTCGAGAGGAGGTGCGGGTGGACATTGGCCTGGAGCAGCTTCACCTTCAACGGCGCATAAGGCAGCTGCAGGCCACCACAAGCCAGGCTGCCAGTCTCTCAGGCCAAAGAGCCAACATGGAACAGGTGAGTACTGAAGCCCACCTCCATGTTCTTATATAGACATAGCTTGGATTGGGATTCATTAGCTTGGACTGTGGTCTCTTGATTGTGATTTTGTCAGTGATTCTATGATTTCTAATTTTTTGTAAAGGCAGTTATTGTTTTAGTCAGGGTTATTTTCCCAAAAAAGGTTGCATAGAATATGTTTTTGTGAAATTAAAGATGGTTGAAAAGGGTTTTTGATTTTCATCCACTTTTATTTTTTTTCTTGTATGTTATATTTATATGTATAGGGAATGTTTCTCTACATTTGGATGCTGATTGGACAAATATTTTTAGTAAATGCAATTTTTTTTTTTTTTCAAATGGGCCAAATGTGCTTTTATATGGAGGAGAAGCAAATGTTTGTTTAGAATGAGACATCAAACCAGAGACATGGTATGTAAGAAACCACGGCAAAGGGAGAGTTGCAGGAGAGCTGGTGGCAGACACATCAAAGGGAACAGCAAAATGAAGCGTCAAGGGAGAGGTACAGGAGAGTGCATGTAGTACACTATTTCTGTGAGTCATGGGATTTGATCAATAAAACGACAACTCTTAACACTTTCCCTGCAATGTGTACCACTGGTGGTACATCATGCATTTTCAACTGTTGCATGTTGCGCCACCCGTGGTACATTTGCTTGCAAACACAAAAAAATCTAAGTGTTTTTAAACCTTTTTTTTATTTTGTTTTAGCATATAATATCATTCGATTCATGTTAACATAGGATGGAATGAAATTATGACCAACAAAACATTTAGCGTTTTTCAGTTTAAGTACAAAAATTTTATTTCAAAATTAAATTTATCCTATGTGAAAACTTTCCAGTATTCAGCTAAATTTGGCCTCTTAATTGTAATAGTTTTTTTCTTCGAAACCCTTTTTGTAGGATGAAGTAAAACAAATAGGTTCTGTACCACCAAAGACCACACCAAGCCAGGCAGTCAGTCAGTTGGTCAGTCAGTCAGTTAAGCATTCAGTCAATCGGTTAGTCAATGTTTCAGTCAGGAAATAAGTCAGAATCTTTTCTTTTCACTTATTTAGGTAGACTTTCTGATACTCAGTCAGTCATCCGGTCAGTAAGTCATTCAGTGAGTTAGAGAATAACCTAAAAATTTAGTTATCTCATTGTTCAGCTATATATACCTTTAGTGAGTCAATCAGTCATTCAGTCAGTCAATCAATTTGTCAGTCAGTCAGTCAGTCTGTCAGCTAGTCAGTCACTCAAATATAAAGTTAAGATGTTAGTCACTCAGTAGCTTTTTCTTCAGTTAGTCAGTCAGTCAGTTAGTAAGCATCAGCCAACATCTAGAATTCAGTCTAAAATTTATTGAGTCAGTTCACTGGGAAGTCAGTCAGTCAATCAGTTAGTAAATAAGCGAGTCAGTCAGTCAGTCAGAAAGTTAACTATTTATTCAGGCAGTAGCAAGACAGTAAGTTAATCACTCGAGTCATTAGTCATTAAGAAATTAGTCAGTCAGTCAGTCAGTCAGTCAGTACGGCAGAAAAAAAGTTAAAAGAGAAATGTAAAAGAGAGATAGATGAAGAAAGATTAGCATGACGGCAAAGGAAAGGTACAGAGAAGGATGGCGGAAGGAAATCAAGAAGAAAGAAGATTTTGTAGGATAAAGTAATACAAAGAATAAAGTGTCACAAGATCTCATAAGATAGGCTATATCTTGTAATGAATCAACAAGTGTGCTCCACATGTGGTACAAGACGTATGCTTATGGAAGAACAATGTGTGTATGGCGGCTTGTGCCACGGATGGAGCAAAAGTAGCGTCCTCCACTGGTGGCGCACTACACAATGTGATGAATGAAGAACAAGTCTATGGTGTAGTGTACCACAGGAGGAGCACAAGTTTTATTGTCTCAGTGGCAGCTCATAACCAGAGTGAAGCTACACACCTCCTCTCGAGTCGGTGGCTCGCGTGGTATTGAGGCTGCGCCAAGTTGAACCAAATGCAGCAGGAAGGAGGCGGCGGGAAGTTCAAACGCGGTAACTGTGTTAAACAGCCTAAGACCTGAAGAGTCATAAGTTCTTTCACTGAGACCAAACTGGGTGGTGATATTGATGCAGAGGTAATAATGGGTTGCTCAATATATCTGGAGAGAGAATCAAGACACTAACGATGGTGGAGTAGTAATAACACCTACTAGCACATGAGTTCATGCACAAAGGATTGAGCTTGGTGATACTGTGGCAAAGGTGCTGAATTAGAGGCAGTAAAGGTAAAGTGGGGCATACACTAAGCTCTTAATATGGGAATTTTTTTTCATATTCTTAGGGATACAGCTGAGGGCAGAACTGGACAATACTGTGACAATATGGGACTTTCAAAGCTGCCCTTAGGTACAGGGTGGGACTATTCTTGTCAGTCCTGTCTCAAACCAGTGTACAGGCACAAATTTTCTTCATGCTTCTGTGATAGGAATTGAGGCAGACTACATTAAGATTTTATTTAAATGATTCATCTCAGTTATGAAATTATAACAGAACGAAATTTTGCCCTCCCAGTTTCATTTCATGTACTGTAAAATTATGTTAGAATGGAGAAAACTTGACATTTTTACCACCTATTTTTGTCCTTACATCAAAGTGATATAAAGCTGAGTGAAATCAGGCTTCCTATGATACTTGTAAACTTGTAGGTTGGTGTTCTTAATTATGTAAATCTTGTCAATCAGAATAGACAGACCAGTCCTCAGACAGCTGAAAAGATCCACCACCATACTTTCAGGCTCAATGTTCACCTTGCACTCTCTTGACCCAGGTGGTGATGGAGCAGATACATGAGCTGAAGACTCGCACTGGGGAGATGGAGCGAGCCAGGAGGACAGTGGAGGGGGAACTTCACCAGTTATCTCTTCAGGTTCACCAAGCATCCTCCAGACTCCTGCAGCTCAGGGACAAGTAAGAAAATATATTAACTTATTACTGCTGTCACAGCAAAGATTCTGTTTTCACTTTGGAATCAAGAAAAAGTAGGGGAGCTTCACTATGCAGCAAGGTTTCATTTGATAGTCCACCCCAAACTAATAAGTATTGCTGCAAAATAGTGATGACAAGGCTGATATCAATACCTTGCACTGCTTAGTAAATAGCCACTCTGTAAACTATATCTATTTTTCTCTCTTATCCTTTTCTCTAATATCTGCTGCCTTTACTTTCCCTTATCAAAACAGAAGTGTTTATTTAGGAAGCAATGTGTGGTCTTAGTCTTGTCATTACTATTCTTCAGGAACAGGTTGTTATCTGTTTATTTAAGGTGGGGTTCTATTAATTTATAAATAGTTATCAAGTAATTGGCAATAGGTTACTTTTCTTACTACAAGACTACCATAATCACAAGACATGAACTGCTCAACTCAGTGAATAGCCTCGCCCTGTATTCTTAACACAAGGTTGAAATGGAGCATCCATTTTGTACTTTTAGTTGTGGGCATCCAAGTAACAAGTAATGTTGTTTTGATGCATGGTGGGTGCTCATGTTGGATATTAACAATTATGGCTGTCTCAAAATTCCTCATTCAAAAGTCTTTGACTTGTATAAAACAAAATATATACCACTGAGAGTGTTCTTATTTATTGTTTGAAGCTTGCAATGAAAGTTTGAGTCTCTCTGGGAGAAAAGTGAACATCATCTATCACTTTTCTTTCTTTAAAAAGTTGCAACTTATTGCTTTTACAATGATCCAACAGTCAATGGTTTATTCAGTCAAACTGAAAAGCCAATTGTTGATGTACTGCAGAATGGCATATCCATGGGAAATCATCATCACCATTAGCAGTATAGTGTCCACACTCCTCCCTCTCTACCTGTTTCTTCTCATCATCAAGTATGAGTGTACATAGCCAGAGACACGTGGCCTCGGGCAGTAAGAAAGTTTTTTATGCCTTAAAGCCATTCTTACCATTCTTTTTACCCACCAGCTCTAGGGAAACAAACTGAGACCCCATTCTACCAGTTCATAATAATTCCTACTTTAGAGAGCACCATAACAAATATGAAAGTCCAACAAACATATTGACTTATAAATTACACCATTTCCTCACCTGTATTGGGTTTGCCCAGTAGCCATTATAACAAATAAAATGCATCCTCACCTCAACAAGGTAGCACTGACATTGCTCCAAGTATGATGCATTCTCAACAACATAAAACTCCTTTAACATGGTCTGCAATACTGTTATTATTATCTCATGAATCAGGTACAACAAGATAAAGTGCAGTCTGGACTCCACTGAGGGTGAAGAGGTATCGACCACGGGTGTCTTCCTGAAAGTGAGTAACCTCTGTTCTTGTGACTTTGTGATGTTAGGTAATATGTATGTTTTGAACTGTGTGTTTTGGGACAGAAATAACTATTTTTAGGAGGGGTCTTAGAGTATATTTGACAGGATGTAGAATTCCACCAGTATTTTCTTGCCAGCTGCTCTTCTGAACTTGCTAATTGCATCTTTCTACCTCTCCAACATTTTGATTGAATGAAATTTTCTGCTCAAGCTCATGCGAGGGTTAACCAATATCTTCACTCTTTCTTTCCTTTCATGATAAACTCTGAATATTGAGACCAGTATTGAGAATCTTTTTGCATCTATTATATCCTTTTTTTTAGGAGTGTGTTACATTTCATTGTAATTCTGTTTTGTTGTTGACCTGACTCTTTTGCTATAAAAAGAATATTCCCTTGGTGTTGAGGTGGAGAGTGAACGAGCAGGACTTCAAGAGGCAGGTGACCTACTGGACCGGGAGGTGAGGCAGGCAGAGGAAGAAGTGGAGGCATTGCAGAAAATGGTACAGTTGATGACCATTGAGGGACAGCAGTATCGCTCACAGCTACATTTGATCTTCCACCACAGTAAGTTTATTTATGAGTTTTTAATAATACTCTGTACATTAAGATGTGTAGATATTGTAGATACAGTCAAACCTCGGTTTATGAGTGTTTTGATTTACGAGCAAAAAAATCCTACAAAACATGCCTTGGTTGGCGAGCGGTGACTTGGTATTTGAGCATCCTATTTTTTCCTTTTTTTTATTTTTTTATTTGTTATCACCCCTTGGGTAGGGGCACAGGCTATATGGAGGCTGTCAGGGTCAAGCCCGTACGTCCCTTCGAGGAGGGAACACAAACCCTTGCCGGGTGACGGCTTATGAAGGGGAGGGAAGGATGCTGATAGAACGACTCTATCGGCTTACGTCAGCCTAGCTGACTAAGTCAGTGTTTCGATGAGGACTGGTGTGTCTCTTTGTGCAAGTCGAAGGCATGAGTGTGGGTTCCTTTTGTTCACTGCAAGACGAAAGTGCTCAAAGTAAAAAACAATGGGAATTGTAGTCGCCATTGCGACTGGAGCAGGATTAATCACACAAGACCTTGTCGGCACACGACACAGCATAACAGATAATTGATACAGACACATCGAGTATACCAAATTTGTCACCTTATCCTAACAGATCATTAACAATGCACTCTTAAACTCACGACATTGAGGGTCTAATGACAGCCTTTGCAGCTCTTCTCTTGACCCTAGGGCCAACCATGAGGCCCTCCTTATCTATGCCTTGGCCTTCATAGGCGTGACATACCGGAATATAGTTTCAGTTATTGCTGCCACCTTGATCTAAAAAAAATAAGGAACGCAACATCCCATTCTCCATTACAATGAATCCATATTTTAAGGAACGGATGGCAACTCTAAAATTTCTCTGGTCTGCCATGACTGACAGCCGCTGCCCGCTGCTGGTGAAAGCAAGAGGAAGGGGGAGAGTTGTTATGACGCGTAATTTACACGTATTTCAGGACGACCCTTGACAAACATAATTTTATGGACTGGTTTTGTGGTTCACCGAAAAATGCGCTCACTACAATTTTAAAATACTGAATTTTATCTGCTTAACCATTCAGACAGGCAAATACGGAACAAAGGGCGTTCCGTATTTTAAGGAAAGGATGGCAAGTTTGCAACCCTAAGGCGTCATCTGGCGATATATGTCCTTCTAGAACGACCCATTCTTGAGACTGTTTTTCACCTCCCTCCCGTAATCCGCCAGAGCGCTCTATCTTGTCCATATGATTGGATTAACCAACACTATTTCTCATTTTGTCACTCATCAAGGACAACACGCGTTAATTTAGTCACAGTTACGGGATCTACAGTTCATTAGGAGTATTTCAGTAGCTACTTAGCGTCATTGCATGCGACGGAGTTTCTTAAAATGTCCATTTTCTCTACAAAATATTGACAAATGGCATCGTTTCACTTTCTTGTTTCTAATGATGACGATAATGTTTTCATACCGGGAAGTTCTTACTTATCCTACAGTGATGCTTTAAAATGGTCTGTGGTGCAACAGTAACACAACAGTAAACTCGTGAACTCTATATCCACCCCCACCTGGCAGGGTTACCCATATGAAGGTTAGGAAATGGTCACTGCCATAGTCCTATGGAGGTGTGGCCAGCAAGACAGTGGTTGTACCCAGCCCCGCCACGGCTTGCGCAGGACCCCCGATTCTTGTCAAGAATTGGGGGTGAATTCTTTAAAATCTGACGCGCCAGAACAAGAAACGCAAGAATTTTGCAAGATTTGGGGTTAATTCTTGCTCGGTCTAGGGTAATTCTTGACCGCCAGATGACACCTTTAGTCTCAGTCCACATTGTAAACTCGTACAAATAGCATCCGTGCGCTCGTGTCAGCACTACAGTGCGGTTTCAGAACTACAGTGTGAGTCCTTTGTGCTTTTACAATGTCCCACAGAAAGATGGTTAAAAGGGATGGTGCTGCAAAGAAGAAAACAGGAATGGTGGTTACTATGCTTTCAACAGGAAAGGGGGGCGAGCCTTGGCAGCTTGTATGCCCTCCTGAACGTGACTGACTCCCGTTCACCCTCCATCTTGGACGATACATCAGGTTAGCTTCACGTTGGTGGTTGAACGTAGTCCTGGTGCCTCGAGAATAGGGAAACTACTGCTGCTAAATCCTGGGGCGAAGCCTACACCTCGAGCATAGTTAGCGGTTGCGGGAGTCTCCGTAACAACCGTAACACATTGATTTGTGTTTCATATTATTTATCATTGCTATTTGTTAGTAGAATTACTTTAATTTGGTAAAAAAATAACATGTAAAGTGAATTTTATATTAATATTTTTTTGAGATATGGGACGCATTAATGGGATTTACATTAAATTCAATGGAGAAATTTGTTTTGGTTTACGAGTGCTTTGGTGTGCGAGCAAGATTCTGGAACGAATTAAACTTGTAAACCGAGGTTTAACTGTACTTGTCTAAAAGTTGAGATTTTCCAATTATTCTTCAGGCTAAGATTAGGGATTGATGCTTCTTTTCTACGGGGTTTCTACTACTACAGCACCTAAAACAGAAGTTGACATGTGGACTAGCAAAATCTGGTAGCAAAACAGACCGAAAGAAATAAAATTCCATATTTTTGTTCTGTTTTAAAATGCCAGCAGGCAGACTGGAGAGAATGTTAAACTTAACTTCTGCATGTTTCCAGACTGAAAACTTAGATTGTAAACATGATCAGACAACTATAAGAGCATTTCGTAATCATAATAAATTTTCAGGTGATGAGCAGAAAGAAAAGATGGAGCTGGAGGAGCGTCTCACGGCCCTGCAGGAAGAAACTCTGGTGTGGGAAGCTGTGTTGGAGGAGGAGGAATCGACACTTCAGGTCAGGGTTGCCATTCAGTCAGTGCTGTTTCTTTCTACATTACTACACTGAGCACTTTGGGCCCAGTGCTGACTAGAGGGCTCCTCCTGCCCCATTTGGCTTATTGAAGGTTTCCATTGGAGCTTGAAATGGGGGACTAAGTTATGAAAGGGGTCCCTCAGCAGGGATGGCAAGGATTCATATTTGGTAATTGTATTCAAATACATTCGAATACCATATTTGGGTGTATTTATATTTGTATCCAATCAAAGTATTCTCATTTGTATTTGAATACAAGGGAGAAGTATTCATATTCTGTGAATAATCTGATGAATAGTTCAAAATTTATTGTCAGAAATTACAGCTGTTGTTCCTAACAACTCTAGCTTCCTGGGTGGACGTGTAATTGTCATGTACTATAGTACAGGTTTGCAGGCTGTGGCAGCGTGGTGTCTGGAGTCTTGACTTGGTTGCTACGTGCCAGTGTGGACGGTGACTGTGTAGTTCAGCTTGATGCAGGCTTATTGTAGGTTTTTTTCTCTACTATTCTACTGCCCACGGGATGTATATGTACAGTGGTGCAGTGTCTCCTTGAGATAACCATGAATTCACTGTTAAACATCAAAACACCGCAAAATAGAAGTGTGGTCTACAACATGGAGCCGCTAAACACTGGGGTTATCGTGATATCTTTTGTTGTGCTTCTTTCGTAACTGGTCACTGGGAATTTTGGGAAAATTTAGAGTAATACTTCTGCTGTATTTAACCCCTTGACTATGGCCGGGCGAAAACGGCGCCCCGCCCCGTATATGGGCTGGCCGCGCATGCCATATTTCAAACGTCGCTTCTGGTCATAACAAGTTTTCATCCATAATCTCAACATAATCATCATGTATTATATGTAAAAACATGCAAATTTAAATGATGCACATAAAGAAACAAATTATTTGATAATTTTGAGATGTAAGCATAAATACACAGAGTAATTTGCGAGAGATTAGCCTCTCTATCTCTCTCTCTCTCTCTCTCTCTCTCTCTCTCTCTCACACACACACACACACACACACACACACACACACACCCTGGAGGGGGGAGGTTGAAGGAAAGAAGGAAGGAATGAAGAATGAAAGAGAACAGATCGAGACAGCGGGATGGATGAAAGGGAGACAGGGAGGGGACGCCGCGTCCTTGAGCCGAGGGGGTGGTGAGATAAGCACTCACTCCCCAGCCACTTGGCATCTCAAAGGAAGAGGAACTCCACTACTCCACACATACACATATATCATTTCTTTCTCATTATTTTTGTTATTTTCTGTTAGAATTGATTGTTACTGTCAAGTACAAATGCCCGCAAGACACACTTATGTTATTACACTATAATAACATTGAAAGTTAAATAAGACACCGTATCACATACTGAGTCTCTAGGTAGAGCCAAAACAGAATACGGAATCACTCAGCAACAACTAAAACAAAATGTAATTACGACGCCGATGTTGGCGTCGCCATATATTGCACTGGGCGCTTCATGACGCCAATGTCGGCGTCGCCATATATTGCACTGGGCGCTTCATGACGCCAATGTCGGCGTCGCCATATATTGCACTGGGCGCTTCATGACGCCAATGTCGGCGTCGCCATATATTGCACTGGGCGCTTCATGACGCCAATGTCGGCGTCGCCATATATTGCACTGGGCGCTTCATGATGCCGATGTCGGCGTCGCCATATATTGCACTGGGCGCTTCATGACGCCGACGTCGGCGTCGCCATATATTGCACTGGGCGCTTCATGATGCCGATGTCGGCGTCGCCATATATTACCAACGGCGCCGCCATATATTGCACTGGCGCTTCATGACGCCAATGTCGTCGCTATATATTGCACTGGCGCTCGCCATATATTGCACTGGCGCTTGACGCCATATATTGCACTGGCATATATTCACTGGGCCATATATTGCACTGACGTCGGCGTTGCCATATTGCACTGGCCATATATTGCACTGGGCGCCGGTATCGGCGTCGCCATATATTGCACTGGGCGCTTGTCGCCATATATTGCACTGGCGCTTCATGATGCGGCGTCGCCATATATTGCACTGGCGCCGCCATATATTGCACTGGCGCTGTCGCCATATTGCACTGGCGCTTATGACACCGGCGTCGGCGTCGCCATATATTGCACTGGCGCTTCGCCATATATTGCACTGGCGCCATATATTGCACTGGGCGCTGTCGGCGTCGCCATATATTGCACTGGGCGCTTCATGACGCCGACGTCGGCGTCGCCATATATTGCACTGGGCGCTTCATGACGCCGACGTCGGCGTCGCCATATATTGCACTGGGCGCTTCATGACACCGATGTCGGTGTCGCCGGGCAGAAAGGGTTAAGGTGTGATATCCCAGTCATAAGTCATTGTTCACGAGCTCATTTTACTGTTGCATAACTTTAGGACAGTGCTATACCCAGTTATGTCAGGAAGGTATTTTTCAATGAAAAGTGTTCATATTGTATTCATGAATACTTTCAAGAAATATTTGTATTTGTATTCGAATGAAAACCATTTCAGTGTATTGAAATCCACATTCATATTCATTGGAATTTGAAGTACATATTCGCATTCAAAAACACAACTCTAGTATCCACTCCATCCCTGGTCCCCAGATACAGTGCTGCCTAGGGTTCCTGAAAGTCTTGAAATGGCACTGCATTTAGTATTATGATAACCAAACTGAGCAAAACTGGTATTGCAGAAATAGTTTGTTGTGAATCAGCCCAGTTTGGTATTGGATCTCTATTGGTTGGTCAGTTTCATTGATTTGTTAGCCAAGAGAGTCTGAAAATAAACAAAATATAGTGAATTTTCAAGTATGAGTATATAATATTGGTGATGAATAAACATTTATAATGCCAATGAAAACTGAATGTGGATGAGGACTGGTAATAAGTCTTTGCTCAGCTCTGGCAACTTTGCTTCAGGTCCTCCCCTCCACGCTGCTGTGGTGTGCCCTGCTCATCACTTCACCTTTTAATTGTTGCATCTCAGGGCTCCCTCAAGTATCTTATATACTTGTGTAAAAGTCAAAATTAAAACAAATACATTTGAGGCCACCGTTAGTGTAAAGGTTGTGCCAGGGGCGACCTATGCTGAGGGTGGAAGCCAAACAACTGGTAAGGGACACCAGGTTTAATCACAAATAAGGGCGGTGCTCCTAGGGAGGACAGCGACGACGGCGGGAGACAGCCGGAGCAGGACTGCAAGGTGATGTTGATCTCCGATCCCTTCAGGTAGATGGAGGCAGACGTCGGGTACGGTTCCAACACACCTCACAGGACGATGACACAGTTCATCCGCTTCCGGCTTGAAAGTCAGGTGGAAGATGCCCTCTCAGTCTTGCAGGAGACGCAGGTAACGGACGACGGCGTAACAGGTCCACTGCTGTCCGCTCCCCGAAGTGCCCAGCCGGTCGGTTCACCGGCGGAATCGTCCCTCCAGACAGGAGACGATAAGGGGCTGCCAACCCTGCTCAGCCCAAGGCAGGAGTGTGGAGTTGAGAGTGGGTCAGTCCAATCTGCCTTGGTGATGAGCAGGAGAATCCTTTCACCTTTGTTGAAACCTTGGAGTAGTGAGGTGGTGAACGAAGCCTCGGAGCGTTTCAGCAGCTTCGCTTCCACATCCACGTTCGTTGAAGCTGGGAGGAGCGTGGTGGTGAACGAAGCTACGGAGCCAGTCGGCAGCTTCAATTCCTCCCGAAACAATGATGAGGTTGATCCAAACCTTGGTCCTGACACACCTCCCCCAACAAGTATCTATCAAAGATAGATACAAAATAGCATAAAAGAGAATAAAGTGCAACCAAAACAATAGAGCTGAACCAGAAAAGTGCAAATCCAATAGCAATTATTTACATGACCCCACGTTATCCTTCCTCGCCACATGTACTAAGCGGTAGTGGTAGCTCTGAAGGCTGAGAGACCACTGGAGTAGGCTGCTGTTTGACTTTGACTTGGCAAGGAATATTAGGGGCTTGTGATCGACTTCCAGGATGAATTCCTTACCCCGTAAGTAGTAATCAAACCTTTGTACCCCGAATATGATGGCAAGGCACTCACGCTCGATCGTGGAATACTTCTTCTCACGATCAAGTAACTTCCGACTGGCGTAGGAGACCGGGTAGGGGACGTCTTCGTGATACTGAAGTAACACTGCTCCTAGTCCCGTACCAGAGGCGTCAGTGCGGAGTACGAAGGTGAGGCTGGCATCAGGTAACTTCAGCACCGGCGGAGATAGTAGGGCCGTTTTCAGGGTGTTGAAGTGATTTTGTAGCGGGTCCGACCAAATCAAGGGTTCTTGGCTTCCTTTCCGCAAAAGGTCCGACAATGGGCCTGTGTGAGAAGAGGCTTGAGGGATGAACATACGGTAAAAGGAAATCATACCTAAGAATGAACGCAGGTCCTTCTTGGTGCGGGGCAAAGCAATGTCTTGAAGTGCTTGGATCCGGTCGTTAAGGGGCCGTAGTGTCTCCCCGTCCACCAAGAAGCCTAGGTATTGAATAGACTTGAAACCAAACTTGCACTTTGAAGGTCGAGCTGTCAGTCCGTATTCCCTCAGGCGTTGTAGAACTGCACGAAGAGCACCGATATGATCTGCCCAAGTAAGGGAATAGACGAAAACATTGTCAAAGTAAAAACTGACACTTGTTAGTCCCGCAAGGACGATACGCATAAGCCGTATGTAGGTTGCGCAAGCGGTTACTAGACCGAAAGGAAGTCTGGTGAATTCCATCAATCCCCGATGACTTGGAAAGGCGGTAAGGGGCCTGCTTTGTAGGGAAACTGGTACCTGGTAGTATGCCTTTGTAAGGTCCAGCTCGGAAAAGTATCTTGCCCCGGAAAACTTGTGCAGGTCTTCCTCGATTGTACCGATGGGCTCGGCGTCGAACACAGTGATGGAGTTCAGGGAGCGATAATCCACGGCCATCCTATATGTGTCGTCTGGTTTCCGCACCATCACCACGGGAGAGCAGTGCGGAGAAGAGGACGGTTGGATAATGCCCTGGTCTAGGAGGCGGTCGACTTCTTCCTTGAAGTCAGGCTGTAGGTGAATAGGTATGGGGTACAGCTTTGTTTTAAGACGCTCGGTTGTAATAAGCTTGATGTCATGTTCTAAGGCAGATGTACACCCGGGAGTCTCTGAGAACACGTCCTCATACATCTTTGATAAGGAAGATAAGTCATTTTGCTGTTTTAATGATAAGTCAGGACTCACAGTGGTTGAAGTTGGTGGTGAACTTTCATCTGTTCGGCCATCTGGAGTGATAGGGAAATGCTTTACTCCATCAGCCTCAGCGTCTTCCTCCAAGATACACATATCCGCCCGGGTGCTACCAAGGATTTTTTTTTTCGCCGCCGTGGCTTAAAACTACCCCACATGCTGTCAGAAAACCACATACCAACCCGGACTCTAGATTCTAGGATTAAAGATGAGCCGCCGGAATAAAGAGCTGAGCCAATGCATGATGGGCGCCACTAAAAAACGACCTGCGCCAGAACAGGCTGGGCCGACCATCAGGACCCACACGAAAAAAAAGGCTACCGGCGCTATAGGCCGCGACGTAAAAAAAAAAAAAAAAAAAAAAAAAAAATGTACGACACTTAGGTCATCTGATACCAACTCTTCCAAAGGGGAGGTTTCGTCAAGAATGTCAGCTTTCTGGACGTGAGCTCTTCTATGGTAACGCTTAAGCAAGTTCGCGTGATATAACTTTTGCTTACCTCCATCCTCAACAAGGTAGTTGACCTTGTTACGTCGCTCCAATACCTTAAAGGGGCCAGACCAGGCCATGAGTAGCTTGCTGCTGCTGCTGTCAGGCAGTAATACCAAAACTTCGTCTCCTGGCTGAAAGGTGCGGTCCTGCGATTTCAGGTCAAAATAAGTCTTGTACCTGGCGGCACTAATATCAGCGTTCTGGGAGGCGAGTTGGGCACAGTCAGCCAGCTTATCCTTAAGCTCAATCACATACTGGAAGGAGGACCGGTTGTCGTCAGAGAGGTGCTTGTCCGCCCACAGGTCCTTCAACACCGACATGGGGCGCCTCACGGCCCGACCGTAGAGTAACTCAAAGGACGAGAACCCTGTCCTGTCACTAGGGAGCTCGCGGAGGGCAAACATAGTGGGCACTAGGTAGCGATGCCACTCCCGGGGCTTGTCGGCACACAACTTATGGAGGGAGCTCTTCAACGTCGCGTGGAGCCTCTCGATTCTACCATTGCCTGCAGGATGAATAGGTGTTGTAAACAGAGGCTTTACTCCAAGTAGCCTATGCAACTCACCCATCAGATGCGAGGTGAACTGTGTTCCACGATCGGAGAGTACTTCCTTGGGAATGCCAACTCTAGAGAATATAACCAACAAAGCTTCAGCTACTGAAATTGAGTCTATGTTCTTCAACGGCAATGCTTCCGGAAACCCAGTGGCCATGTCAATAAGGGTGAGGATATACTTGTGGCCTTCGGAAGACGGTGGTGATATAGCCCCTACGATGTCAATGGCTACTCTTGAGAAGGGCTCACTGAGGATGGGCATTGGTTTAAGGGGGACAGGCCTTACCTTCCCTTTTGCTGACATCCGCTGACAACGATCACACGACCTGCAGTAATTCTTGATGTCCGGGCCCATTCCTGGCCAGAAGAAATGATCTCTAACCTTCTCCGTCTTCCGGTGTGAGAAATGGCCCGCCAAAGGAGCCTCATGAGCGACAGTGAGGACAGTGTCCCTGCAATGAGATGGGATGACGAGGGAGTGCTTTCCAATCTTGTCCTTAACTTTGGAAGCACAGCAAGTTTTGTAGAGTAACCCATCGATGTATTCGAAAGTGGACTCTGAGCCGTCCCGTGAGAGAATCTTAGTCTTGGAGGCTGCATCTCTGCGAACAGATTCTAGAGAGGGGCAAGAAGATTGTAAATCGGCGAACTGTTGAGAAGACAGAGTGTGAGATGGCAACTTTGGTAGCACTAAAGGATGTATCCTCTTGACCTTGGCTGCTCGTGTTTCCACGTCTGGGTCAGGCGATACGTCTGGGCAATGCTTCTCCTTTCTCACGTCAGAGTCACCAGGGTCTCTGACTCTGGGAGCGTTTCCAACCAATATGGAGCAGAATTTTATAGAGGCCCGCAGGGCATCTGTCCATCCCTCGAAATAAGGGCACCGAATATAACAGCTAACAAGGGGAAAGGTATTAATCCTACCAAGGTAATCTGCTACTTTTACCCTTTTGCAGTTGGAAAAGTCATAATCGGGAAGAGTTTGTTCTGAAACAATTATGCAAGAGCAGCCGGTGTCTCGGATGATAGTTGAAACTCTGGCTCCGTTAACAGAACCAGAGGTGCAGAACTTTCTAGGAGCAGAGTCACTGAAGCAGAAACCCACCTTCTCATCAGGAGAGGAAGGCGGCCTTGATCTACCAAACTTGAAAGTGGCAGGGTTTTTGGGACAACGAGGACGTGTGCCCCGCCTCTCCACAGTTGTTACACTTGACTGCAGGGAGTTTCTGCTTGTCCTGGTCCATGGAAGCTTCATCCAGTGACACACACGTTCCCTTTTTCAGGAACATACGGGCTTTCGGGAAAAGAAGAGGTAAATTGGTATGGAGATTGTTGAAGTTTTTTCCCGACCCTTATCCTGCACGTCTGAATGGTCCCCGTGGACGACTAGAGCTTGAGCTAGCCTCGGTCTCAGCCGAGCTTAGCAAGCTCAATTCTTTGCAGCTCGGCTTCCTTGCTTTCCTTCTCGCTTTGCTGCCTTTCTTCC
Source organism: Eriocheir sinensis (assembly GCF_024679095.1). Lineage (NCBI taxonomy): Eukaryota > Metazoa > Arthropoda > Malacostraca > Decapoda > Varunidae > Eriocheir > Eriocheir sinensis. The sequence continues at coordinate 7,575,289 of NC_066526.1, forward strand.
TTTTCTGCTTCCTCCCGCTAGTGTCCAAGACACGGCTTCCTTCTTTAAAGTTCTCGTAGAGGCGTCCGCCATCCACTAGCACGAGCAAAAACAGCCGTAAACAACGAACAAATGTTTTGTGGAGAGAGAGAGGAACTAGTCGCACCTAGCTTACGATCCAACACGCAGTCAGCACACACCAGGTCTCACAGGTCAGCAAAAGTAAAAAGGTCACCACAGGGGCGACAGGGCAGAGGGGCTGAGGTGTGAAGCAAAACAAAGACAACAGAGGACATCATAAATAAAAATAGGTGCTCTAGTTAGGGAGGACAGCGATGGCGGATGGAGACAGCGAACAGGACTACCAGGTGATGTTGATCTCGATCCCTTCAGGCCCTCTCGGTCTTGCAGGAGATGCAGGACGGTGTAAGTAACAGGTCTGCTGTCCCCCTCCAAGTGCCCAGCTGGTGCTGGTCCGGCACAGATCGTCCCCTCCAGACAGGAGACGATAAGGACTGCCAACCCTAGGAGTGGAGGTCCAATCTGCAGTCCACGAGCAGGAGGTGACAGAGTCACGCCGTTCGAAGCCGTGTGGCAGCGTGGGCGGTGAGAAAGCCTCGCGCATGTCAAACAGCTTCACATCCCCGTTCTCCACGAAGCCGAGGGAGGGTGGTGGGTGAATGAAGTGGAGCTAGTCAGCAGCTTCAATTCCTCCCGAAGCAATGATGAGGTTGATCCAAACCTTGGTCCTGACAGTTAGTGTGTTAACTTTTACATGCATGTTACTTTTCTTGAGGGTTACTGCTGCTGCTACCTTTGCTGCTGAAACTACTGCTACTGCTACTACTGCTACTGCTGCTACTTCTACTGCTACTGCTGCTACTATACTAATTCATGTGGGGTTAAGATACCAAGGGGGTGACCATAAGCCCACACAAAAAGGGATGGTCATGTACTACATAGTGACACACAACAAGTGAGGTACCAGCTCAGTCAGTATGCAAGGGAACCTGTGGGGGTGAGGTCGAGACGGTGTGTGTTTCAACTCTTTAAGTAACATTAACATTGTATCAAGATAACACTAACAAGCTTGGTGCCTAGGAGCTGGATTTCAACATACCTGTGGGGGTGAGGTCGAGACGGTGTGTGAGGGAGACTCTCTCACACAGTCGGCTTCTCACCTCTTCCCACTGCCCGCGGCTAGCCAGAGGCTAGTGAACGCATTTATTGGTGGTTTAGTTAACATCCAATTGGCCGGTTCCGCCAGTTCAGAAAGAGTTTTGAAGCAAGGTTCTCTCGCTCAATACAGGTGAAAAATTCTGCTCGTCAATCCTCCATGAAAAAACTAACTAATGATCATTCGGCACCTTCAACCGAGGCGTAGTCGCGCCACCAGCTCCACATCTGGTTCGTCTGTCTGTCTTGCGGTTCGTAACCACCTAATTCACAAGCAACACATCAGTTATTACAGGTTATCGATTTCTCAGTTTTCCCTGCATTACACTACTACTACTACTACTACTACTACTACTGCTGCTGGTATTGCTGCTGCTTGCTACTTATACTGCTACTGCTGCTGCTACTACTGCCTCTACAACCACTATAGTCCATTTCATTCCGTCTGTCCCCTCGCGAACGTAGATGTGGCACCTGCTCATTGTTAGTTCTTGATTGCGTGAAGACCAACTTTATATTTTCAGTGATATATTTGAATGTTTGTGTATACAAAAAACCCTCAAGTCTTTTTACATGAACCGCAAATGTGCCAATTTGCATTGATAATCTACCATATAAGCACACAAAAGGACAATTTATATATCAGATAGTATAGTCTGATCATACTGGAATGATTCATAGCCAATCAGATACCCATATTTCATCTCATTCAGGTACATAAAGTGACATCCGACTATGCAAGTGTCTATACATAAGGTTTGATGTGTTGCATGTACACAGCATGGGTAGCCTAATATTTGAAATAGCCTAGCATCGCATTCAACAGTTATCATTTACTATTTCATGTTATTTTGATTATTAATCGTTATTTACATGTAGTAAATTATTAACCCTTTCATTGCTAAATGCTCGCAGTGAGCGTTCGGCGTATTTGCTGGTGGTGCTAAATGCTCGCTGCGAGCTCCACCCGCACTCAAATCTCCCACGTATGAAAGTGTTCCAACACTAATTCTCACAACACAGGATTGCCAATTGAGTGGGTTCTTCACTAAATTTGGTGGAAAATCATATCAGCCCAGCGCGGCAAATCTACGGATGAGTAACTGGTGGATGACCCCCCATTGGGCTGCCCGACTGTGCCTGAAGGGATACGTAGTCACGTCCGCACCGGGCACAAGGAAAGGGTTAAGTTACCCTTATTTGCACTTGCAGAGCCAGATGTCTTTTGATATACCTGAAATGAGCTATCAATCAATGAATTTGAAAAACCATAGATTGATCGAGCACGATGTGACTATGTTATTTGATACAAGCCTGTCTTTTCATGTGCTTGTGTGTTATATTATCATTGCAAACGACCGAGTTGTTTTTTTATAGTACATAAACATTCAAATATATTATTGAAAAATAAGCTTGAATGTCTATCACAACAGTTGATTTTCACGTATGCACGAACTAGAAATGCGCAGGTGCCACATCTATCAAAATTCCCACTTTGTTGGTGGACAGATGAAATGAAACAGACTATAGTACTACTACTACTTTTCAAAAGGGTAAAATCTTTTTATCATAGGAACCTATTGGAGGGTCGAGTTAGATACAAAACTGACATTTATGAAATGATATACAGTTGGTTTCCATGGAAGAGTCTTCTCTCTTCCATGCATATGATGATTTTATATTCCAATCTGATTTTCAACATTTTTTCCTCTAATACATCTCCTCATGTAAATCTGTCACCTAAGAAAGCTTTTTATTAGAATGATGGAAACTATTAATGATTTTAATTATAAAGTCAGATCTCCCAGTTCACTGTTGTAGTCCTGTAGTGCCAATCCCTGTGCAGCTTACCAATGGCTAGATGCCACACTTTCCCAGAATCTCGGGGCAATGGGTTTTACCTACCACAGGCTCAAGGGTCAAAGAGACAGGATGAGCAGTAATTCAAGCTTAATTTATGCCACCAACTTATTACTTGAGTAAGCAGGAAAGGAAACAGCATTTGGAGATGAGAGGTGAATGTTGGGAAAGACCTCTTTCATTTTATGTAGGAGACTAATGGTGGGGTGGCAACTGTGATTATTGTGAAGATGCACTGGACATGCACTTATGTGGACAGTCATCCAACACTATCTTGATTGTTGTTTCTTGAGCTGTCAGGCAGTATCAGTAAATCACTTACCTCCTTCAGTTCAGGATCCTATCTTGTAAAAATACAGATACATAAGATGTTGGCAATGTTGACTAATATATTTTACCTTTTTTTGACAACAAGGGGACACAAAACAAATTACGAGAGATAGAACTACAGGTGAGAGCTGTAGAAGAGTTGCTGCGGGAGAAAAACACTCACCTAAGAGCAGTGCAGCAAGAGACTGAGAACCTGACGACCAAGAGTGCGCATGCCACACAGGCAGCCAACACCCTGCTGTGGAGGGCCAGAGTAAAGTCTTCCATTTTGGTAAGAATTCTCGATGTAAAACATTGCTCTCCAAAAAAGTCATGGACAAAAGTTCTGGGTTGCCCTCAGCCCCAGCATGACTGGAACACACTAAAATACACAAGGACAAAAGGAGATTCTAAGAGGACAGTTGGCCTACACATGGCAGCTCCTGTGAGTGGGTTTTCACCAACTTCCCTTCCTACCCATAAATCTATTTGATCTCCAATAACAACTTTAAATTATATTTGCATCAAGTACATTAGTGCTTAATTGTTCCACTCTTCCACTACCCTATTTGTGAAACAGTTTTAACCTGCCATATATCCTTCCTAAATATGACTTTATCCACCATAATTCCTTATCCTAACATTTTTTCAGAATAAGTAATTTATCTAAATTGTCCTTATTTATCACTTTAACCCATTAAAAAGTGGCATATATTTATGCAGGTTGCCTAATCCATGCAAAGCTAGAAATCAAAGATTTTTAAAGTAAAAGGAGCCACACATTATGTGCCTTGTATTGACCACTTTTTCCAACTATGTTGATATCCAGGAGGGAGATGGTAAATACAGGCTGTGGAGAAGAGACAAGAGATAAAATGGGAGGATTGATGGCAGTGCATAAATGTAGATAATGTTTAACTGGAAGAAGGTTTGATAGAGGCAATAAACATACAACTAGCAACCAGGATGAGAGGCAAGAAAGGCAGCACAGTGGTGTATTGTTCTCCAAAGATAAGGGGATAGAATGAGGCTAAATACCAGGAGAGGGATGCTGTCAGACATGGCTAGATACTTACAGAAAGAGGTTGAGGAAATTAGCAGCATAATATTGGTGGGTGACATTTACTGTGAAGTGGTAGACTGGGAGGAGTGGGATGTTAAATATAGCAATGAATAATTCATAATGTAATGTTTTGCCTTTGCCCAGCCTCCTTTGATGTAGAAAAGTCATGAAGTAAATCATATATAACCCTGCTAACAAGATAAGGACACCCTTCAGAGTGACATAGAGCTTCGGCTTGGCCAGGAACGTCTAAGAAGTGTCCACTCCCTCCTTGGTGAAGCTGTGTCCTCCCACCCAGAGGCAAACCAGGCCACAGTCATTTACTGCCAACACGCCAACATTCCGCCCCCTGACATACACAGCTTGATGAGGAGGGAATCATATGGCTCAAGGTATGATATCCAGGCAAGGCATCAAGAGAGAAATCAAAAGGTCATTTAGTATTTCTCCCCTTAGAATGGGCTATAGCTACCGTATTTTTTTTCTTCTTTTTTTTTACATTTCTGCCTAAAGCGCCGGTAGGCTTGCTTCAGGGGCCTGGTGGTCGGCCCAAGCCCATTATGGCGCAGGCAATTTTTAATAGTGGCACCAGTTATGCTTGGTTCATGCTGCCCCCTGGAACTCATTCTTGATTCACTGGACGGTTTCTTCTAGAGTCCAGGTTGATGGGCGGTCTTCTGGACAGCATGTGGTTAGTCTTAGGCCACTTGGTGGTGACTGAAAAATCCCAGGTGGTAGCGTGGGGATTCGAATAGACGTTGTCCATGGCATGATGAATGTGGAGCCCAGCACGCTAACCACTCAGCCACCGCCACAGCCACTGCTGTATATACTAGTGAATATTTGGATGTTATATGAAAGATATGAAAGAGGGACTTAGGTACAAGGTTGAAAGTGGGGAGAATGGAGCAGTCCATAGTGGCAGGCCTATTACACATGATGCAGTGTTACTGGAAAAAAAATAAGATACTGGAGAGGATTATGGATGAATTTGACAAGGCATGGAAGAGGAGAAAGTTGAAAATATATGTAGACAAGAATAAGTTAATGGTATTTGAAAGGGCAAGAGAGGAGACCACTGATTCTCCAAAGCCATACAGAGTTAATAGAGAAGATGGAGGAAGTGATGGAAAATAAGTACTGAGAGAAGATTCTATTTAAGTATATTGGAGTATGGAGGGAGAAGTAAGGGAGAGGACAGTGCAGGGCATACATGTGATAGGTGCACTGAAAGGATGAAGTGTGAACTTGAGGGTAAAGAAGAGTATCAGAAATAGCATTATCTTCCTAATTCTCTAATGTGTTAGGTAATTATTGAAAATCACTACGCGCCTCCAAAATACGATATTACGCCTCCATATTATAGTTAAGGGACGAAATACATGTCCCTTAACCATAATATGAAGGCGGAAAAACTTAAAAGTAAAGAAAAAGTGGTAAAGGTAGTGAAAAGGCATATTATACATACGCGTGCTTTGTTTTGGTGGCGGCCATTGGGAGTTGAGCAGTGTTGCCAACGATCCGGTTAGCGATGGTACGCTAGGTTAGCCATTAGCCCACGCATGTGAGACCAGGTCCACCATGCGTGGTTATTTTTTGGGGGGGACCACACACCTTTACCCAAAGGGTTTTGTGAAGGTTTGGGCCGGGTATAGTATTAGGTAAAGGTGCGTGCTCTAAAAAAAAAAAAAAAAAAAAAAAAAAAAAAAAAAAAAAAAACGCGTGGTGGACCTGGTCTCACATGCGTGGGCTAACGGCTAACTAAGTGTACCATTGCTAACCGGATCGTTGGCAACACTGCTCAACTCCTAATGGCCGCCACCAAAACAAAGCGCGCGTATGTATAATATGCCTTTTCACTACCTTTACCACTTTTTCTTTACTTTTAAATTTTTCTGCCTTCATATTATGGTTAAGGGACATGTATTTCGTCCCTTAACTATAATATGGAGGCGTAATATCGTATTTTGGATAAAAAAAAAAAATATATATATATATATATATATATATATATATATATATATATATATATATATATATATATATATATATTTTTTTACAACAAAGGAAGCAGCTCAAGGGCACAAAAAAAGGAAACAATAATAAAAAAAAAGCCCACTTCTCGCTGCTCCTAAAAAAGAATCAAAAGAGGTGGCCGAAAGAGAGGTCAATTTCGGGAGGAGAGGTGTCCTGATACCCTTCTCTTGAAAAAATTCAAGTCGTAGGCAGGAGGAAATACAGATGAAGGAAGATTGTTCCAGAGTTTACCAACGTGAGGGATGAAAGAGTGAAGATGCTGGTTAACTCTTGCATAAGGGGTTTGGACAGTATAGGGATGAGCATGAGTAGAAAGTCGTGTGCAGCGGGGCCGCGGGAGGGGGGGGAGGCATGCAGTTAGCAAGTTCAGAAGAGCAGTCAGCGTGGAAATATTGATGGAAAATAGAAAGAGAGGCAACATCGCGACGGAATTTAAGAGGTTGAAGACTATCAGTAGTAGGAGGAGAGCTGATGAGACGAAGAGCCTTAGACTCCACTCTGTCCAGAAGAGCTGTGTGAGTGGAGCGCCCCCACACGTGAGATGCATACTCCATACGAGGGCGTCGGCTCACAACCGAGAGAGCCCGGGTTCAATTCCCAGGCGGAGTGGAAAAATTTGGGCGACTTTTCCGATACTCTACACCCCTGTCCACCCAGCAGTGAATGGGTACCAGGTATTAATCGGGGGTTGTGTCCCGTCTCCTGGGATCTGTTCCCTTCTCCTATAATTCCTTCCCCCTCCTGTCTCTCTCCGGCATATGACCTTAGATGTTGCGCCAACTAAACGAAACTTTCCAACTTTTTCCATACGAGGGCGGACAAGGCCCCTGTATATGGATAGCAGCTGCGCGGGGGAGAAGAACTGGTGGAGACGATACAGAACGCCCAACCTCGAGGAAGCTGATTTAGCGAGAGGAGATGTGGAGTTTCCAGTTGAGATTTTGAGTAAAGGATAGACTGAGGATGTTTAGTGTTGAAGATGGTGATAGCTGAGTGTTGTCGAAGAATAGGGGATAGGTGTTTGGAAGATTGTGTCGAGTTGATAGGTGGAGAAATTGAGTTTTTGAGGCATTGAAGGACACAAGGTTCCTCCTGCCCCAATCGGAAATGATAGCAAGGTCTGAGGTTAAGCGTTCTGCAGCCTCCAGTCTGGAGTCGTGTACTTCTTGTTGAGAGGGTCTACTATTGAAAGAAGTTGAATAATGCAGAGTGGAGTCGTCGGCGTATGAGTGGACAGGACAGTTTGTTATGGAAAGAAGATCATTGATGCATAACAGGAAGAGAGTGGGTGATAGAACAGAGCCCTGTGGAACACCACTGTTGATAGGTTTAGGGGAAGAACAGTGACCGTCTACCACCGCAGAGACAGAACGGCCGGAAAGGAAACTGGAGATAAAGGAACAGAGAGAGGGATAGAATCCGAAAGAGGACAGTTTAGAAAGCAAAGACTTGTGCCAGACTCTATCGAAGGCTTTCAATATGTCTAGCGCAACAGAGAAAGTTTCACCGAAACGGCTAAGAGAGGATGACCAAGAGTCAGTTAAGAGAGCAAGAAGATCGCCAGTAGAACGCCCCTTGCGGACCCCATACTGTTGATCAGATAGAAGGTTAGAAGTGGAAAGGTACTTTTGAATCTTCCAGTTAAGGATTGATTCAAAAGCTTTAGATGGACAGGAAAGTAAAGCTATAGGGCGGTAGTTTGAGGGATTGGAACGGTCACCCTTCTTAGGCACAGGCTGTACAAAGCCATACTTCCAGCAGGAAGGAAAGGTAGATGTTGATAGGCAGAGATGAAAGAGTTTGACCAGGCAGGGTGTCAGCACAGAAGCACAGTTTTTAAGGACAATAGGAGGCACTCCATCAGGTCCATAAGCCTTCTGAGAGTTGAGGCCAGAGAGGGCATAGAAAACATCATTTGGAAGAATCTTAATAACAGGCATAAAGGAGTCAGAGGGGGGATGAGTAGGAGGAATATGCCTAGAATCGTTCAAGGTGGAGTTCTTACAGAAAGTTTGAGTGAAGAGTTCAGCCTTAGAGACAGATGAAACGGCAGTGCTGCCGTCAGGGTTAAGGAGAGGAGGGAAAGAGGAAGAAGTGAAATTGGAGGAGATATTTTTGGCTAGATGCCAGAAGTCATGGGAAGAATTAGAAGAAGCAAGGTGTTGACATTTTCTATTGATAAAAGAAGTTTTGGTAAGTCGGAGAATAGATTTGGCATGATTCTGGGCTGAAATGTAAAGGTCATAGTTAGCGGGAGTTCGAAGGCTCTGGAACCTTTTGTGAGCTGCCTCTCTATCTTTGATAGCACGAGAACAAGCATGATATATATATATATATATATATATATATATATATATATATATATATATATATATATATATATATATATATATATATATATATACAGTACCCTCTCGAGTTTCACGCTATCCGAGTTTCGCGATCCTTGAGTTTAGCGTTTAGTCCTAAATTCTTACCATCACGACTTTTGCGCATTACCGCCATGAGTTTTGCATTGCTTTGACATGTTCGGGTCAAGTCTACCTACCGTCGGCGTCATGCGTGCTACCTTTAAAGGTGGTGTCCAACCATATTGGGGCTATGGGCAACCGCGGTCGGCTGTATGCCCACCCGGGAGCGAGTTGTTGGTTGTCCTTATGAATGGAAAACGGTTGTGAGTACGAGCGTGGGTACGTGGGTACCGAACGGCTGTATGTAAACAAACAGACGACGGCAGTGGCTGAGGAGTGAGGAGCAGTGGAAGATGGCCCACCATGAGACTCGTAAAATGGACTGGCAGAGCTGCTTTGCTTACTATTTGATTAACAAGATAAGAGAACACTCCGTGCTGTGGAACCACAGTCCAAAACCCTTTTTCTCCAGTCTATGAAAATTGTTGATCTCCTGGTGTTGTTTTCCTTTTCTTTTTCTTCTTCTTTTGAACTGTAATGCATGGCAGCGACGGTGAATAGTAATAGTGAAAAATTGCAAAAGGGCATAGAAAATCAAAATCAGGGAAAGAAAAGGACAGAAAAACACCTAAGTTCAGGGTGAAGTGTATAAGTGTGCATTGTTAAGTAACTTACCAGAGCTGGGCACGTTACTGGATTTGGGGTAGTCCGTTACCGCTCCTCGGACGCAGGTAGTCTGCACCTGTACTTCCGTGCCTAAAACTTTTTTGCTCGGTCCGCTACCGGACTTCCGCACCTCCGCTACTGTACCCAAAACTATTAAAGCACGCCTGAAAAAACTAGTCCGCACCTCAAAAATGAAACAAAATAGTACAAGGCAATAATACATCAGAGCTTCATATATATATATATATATATATATATATATATATATATATATATATATATATATATATATATATATATATATATATATATATATATATATATATATATATATATAAAAACTGTCTTCAGTCTTCACAGTTCACAAATGACAATTCAGTTTAAATAAAAAATTCACATTAGAGTCTTCAAGTCCTCCTCCTCCTCCTCCTCCTCCTCCTCCTCCTCCTTCTCCTCCTCCTTGTGCTGCTGCTGCACCTCCTTGTAGCCCAGGAGGTGCATGTTGCCCCGCACAAACACCAGCTGCTCAAAGTTTATGTTGCTGAGATTCTGAAATGAAAAAGAAACTTGACACAGTGATCAGCTGGTAGCACATAGCCCGCCAAAACGCGCGAAAGTAATGTCGCAGACTGTTTGTTGTCTTAGTTTTTTTTATCTTTGAAAATCTCAGGTGCGGAAGTCTGGACCCAAAATTTCGCCTGTCCGCACCTGTTACTTCCGCACCTTTGAAAACTTTCCGCACTTCCGGGCTTCTGCACCTCATTTGGCGGTCCGCAGGTGCGGAGGAGCGGAGGTCCGGACTGAGGTGCAGAAGTGCCCAGGTACGTAAGTAACTATGGGCCGCTTTCACAGTCACTTTATTTGTTTTGATCGTTACCAATGGCGGCGATTGCTGCTTAGTATTTCATGTGAAACTAGCCGATGGGGTAGTGGCAGCTGCAGACACAGCGAGAGATGTTGAGAGTGTGTGGTAAGTGCGGGGCTTGGCTAATCCCATAGCCGCCACTACCCGATCGCCCAGTTTCACGTGGAAATACTATAGCGGCGACTGCCGCCATTGGTAATGATCAAAATAAACAAAATGACTGTGAAAGCGGCCGTAAGTGCATGTTGTGAAGTATAAAAGTGTGGAGAAGGAGGACCTAAGAAGCGATACAAAGCGTTACAGGTCAAAAGAAGACGAAGAAGGTCCACTACACTGGCCGGTGTTGTGAGAAATATCTCCCCGATGAAATTAGTCATTCTGCTGTCCACCATGCATGCATGCTGTGGGAATACACAGCATTAAAAGTATTAATTTGCCTGGTTTTGTTCTAGTCTGTCCGCTTGTGATCTTTGTGAGCGGTGAGGGAAATATGGAAACAGCAAGCAAGTTGAACCTCTCTGCGAGCTATTTTGCGGCAGCGGTTTACATTCAATAGGCATTGAAAAGTCATTCATGATATTAGTGATTTCATGATTTTTAACAGAAAGAGTTAGCAGATTATTTCATAACACACAGAAAACTACCAGAAAAATATAGGTTTGTCCAACTGTCCCACGGGTGACCGCGAGCGACCGCTTTAGCAGACGACACCACGTGGATCGCAAGCGTGTATTCATAACTGCCAACCAGTTGTAAGGCAGCCGCCTTCAACTGGGGCTTAAAAACGATTTGTTCTCACTTCCCCTTTTCTGCCTATTAACAAGGTACGTATTTTGAGATAACAAGGGAGTAAAGTCGAAAAAATTGTGATAACAAGGGAGTAAAGTTGGAAAAAGTAATTATTTTCCACGGGTCGGAACCAATAAGCGCTTTTACGTGGATTTCATTACCTCGAGTTTCGCGATCCTCGAGTTTAGCGCCATACCTTCGGAATTAAGCAAGCGCGAAACTCGAGAGGGTACTGTATATATATATATATATATATATATATATATATATATATATATATATATATATATATATATATATATATATATATATCGAGTTTCGCGCTATCCGAGTTTCGCGATCCACGAGTTTCGCGGTTAGTCCTAAATTCTTACCATCCCGACTTTCGCGCATTATCACCCCGAGTTTCGCGCCGCTTTGACACGTACGGGTCACGTCTACTTACCATCGGCGTCACGCACACTACCTTTTTTTGATAGTATCACACTGGACGTTTTCCTCCAAACATTCGTGGGTCTGGCAAGAGAGAGAGAGAGAGAGAATGGGTCGTTTTGAGGCCGCAGGTAAAGGCGGCTGCCTTACGATTGGCTGACAGTTCTGAAAACACGCTTGTGATTCGCTGGGAGTCCGATGACGTCATCGCCGATGCTCACTCTATCCGCGGCTTCACTGCCTTAAGGCAGTGTCACAATTCTCGTTTTCGTCCAACCGTTGGGTCAACGGGCAACAGCCGTATGCCCAACCGGGAGCGAGTTCACGGTTATCCGTAAGCTGGTGTCACAGGGCTTTTTTCTTCCCACCGAGTTGGCGCCAGCTAGTGCAACCAGTAACTCCAACTTTTCCGGGTGTGCGTCACACACAGCCAGTGGCGGTTGCCCGTATCCACATCCACAATGTAAACAAAGCACTTGCCCTGTATCAACATGGCGTCGTCTGCTAAAGTAAGGGCTGTCGCGGCTTGTGCTGTTATTTACCCAAGTTATGGACTTGTTGCTGCTGTTAAATGGAAGGAAGAAACAGTTGTGGGTGTGGCATGCCTTTGGTTCCTTCATGCCAGTTCTCATTGTCACTACTGCGCGTGCGCGGCCGATCCACCCATCTTGACTCAACTACATAAACACATGGATCGAATAACCACACACACACACACACACACACACACCAGACTCATTAGGAACCATTGCAGATGTTTCTGACAAACAGAAACGACTTCACCATTTCTTGAGTGTTAGAACGTATTTGGTGAGTGGCTCACATGAACCAAACCTAGCTCTTGGCAAGAGAGCAGTCGTCTTTAACACTGCTCTCTTCTTGCCATTGGGTATGTTTGGTTTGTATGAACCACTCACCAAATAAGTTCTAACCCACTCTAGGAAATGGCGAAGCCATTTTTGTTTGTGAGAAACATCTGCCATGGTTCATGATGAGTCTGGTGTGTGCGTGCGTGTGTGTGTGTGTGTGTGTCTTTGTTGTTACTCGATCCACGTGTTTATGTGGTCGGAGTCTAGATGGGTGGGTTGGCCGCTCACGCACAGTGGTGACAATGAGAACTGGCACGGAGGAACCACAGACAGGCCACACCCACAACAGCTTCTCCTGTCCATTTAACTGCAGCAACAAGTCCATAACTTGGGTAATGACAGCACAAGCCGCGAGAGCCCATACTTTAGCAGACGATGCCATGCCGATACAGAGCAAGTACTTTGTTTACGTTGTGGATGTGGATACGGGCAACCGACCTTGGCCGTGTGTGACGCACACCTGGAAAAGTTGGATTTGACGGTTGCCCAAGCTGCCGCCAACGCGGTGTGAAGAAAAGGGCCCAGTGTGACACCAGGTTACGGACAACCGACAACTCGCTCGCGGATGGGCGCACGGGCGTTGCCAGTAGCCACAACGGTTAGAGGAAAACGGCCAGTGTGACACTGCCTTAAAGGCGACTTTACACCTGGCAATTGCTGGCCGGCAATACAGCCGCGACGATCTAGCGGCTAGACCAGCTGGGTGCTCTCCGGAGCAAGCACGTTCACACGTGGGAGGAGCCGCCGGGAGCATCAAGACGTAAACTGCTAGTAAATGCAAGGGCATGAATTCATCCCAGACACCCCAAAAGGCTACTACCATATATTAAAACCACAATGAGTTTGGTCCATTAGCCTAATATTGTAGAAATACTTTAAGTAAACGAGTTTTACCTTCAGTAGTATTGATTGTTCATTGTTGCATTCAACAAAGAAGGGAGGAACATGCCATCGCAACCCCCAGGCATTACATAGTGTGATTGTATAATATACGAAAATAATCGTTCCTTATACCTCCGATATCTCGCAAAGAGATAAACATTTCTCGGATGTTGCTGCCACTCTCTCTAAAGTTGTTTTGCGTAGACTCAGCTTTTCATACAGCTTATCTTGTGTGTCCCACAAGTATCGATACTGCCAAACTTCTAGTAATGCCACCTCGGCCTCCTGGCTCCAAATCTTGTTGTCTATATCTGTCATTTCTTGTTTTATTGGCGCCGACATGTTGTACTCAGCCGCCAGTCGGCAATACAAGACGGAGGCGCTCAGCTGCAGAAAACTTAACGCGAGAAGGGCTCCCAGACCCAGGCAATACAGGCGCGGCTGCATTTTTGGTCTGAGTCTGGGTCTGGAAGCCCTTCTCGCGGCAAACACTGCAGCTGAAGCCAACTCAATACTAATGAAAGTAAAATTTATAACAATATATACCTAGAGCGCGCGAGCCAAACACTCGGGTGCGGCAACCGGAAGTACCTCGGCCGCCATCTTTGGGAGCCCAGTCCAGCCAACTCTGTGCTCCAGCCGACAACTTCAAAGTGGAGGTAAGTGGTAGGTGGTGATGATGATGGTGGTGGTGGTGGTGATGATGGTGGTGGTGGTGGTGCTATAGTGGTGGTGGTGGTGCTATAGTGATGGTGGTGGTGCTGGTGGTGGTGGTGATGGTGGTGGGTGGAGGAGTTGGCTGAGAGATTTACATAGATTTACATAGAAAATCAGACCACACAGACCCCATGGTCCAGACTTGGTGGTCTGTCCTTAAACCTAAGTGATTTTACATTAATCAGAAGACTCCAAAACGTTGCATTTCTACTCTAGTTGATATTAAGTTGAAGGAAGTGACGGTCGAGCTTATTTTTGAAGGAGTCAATCGTGTTACACTGGACCACTGATGGTGGGAGCTTATTCCATTCTCACTTTTCTAACGTTGGTGAAGAAAAATTTGGTGCAGTCTGAATTTACTTGTCTACATCTGAGTTTTACGCCATTGTTCCTCGTGCGCAAAGTGTCATCGATCATAAACAATGTTGATCTGTCTACATTCGTGAAACCATTAAGTATTTTAAAACATTCGATCAGTTTCCCTCGGAGGCGACGTTTCTCAAGAGAGAACATGTTAAGGGTAGAAAGCCTTTCTTCGTAGGATTTGTTGCGCAAGGAAGGGATAATTTTCGTTGCCCGACGCTGAACACCTTCTAATTTAGCAATATCCTTTGCATGGTGGGGAGACCAAAACTGTACCGCATATTCCAAGTGGGGTCTGACTAAACTGTTGTAGAGCGGGAGTATTACATCTTTATTCTTAAATAAAAAGTTTCTTTTAATGAAGCCCAACATTCTGTTCGCTTTATTTGCTGCATCGATGCATTGCTGTGAGAATTTGAGGTTTGACGCTATTTTGACCCCCAAGTCCTTGACGCAGTGAACGCTTTTGAGTTTAACGCCGCGCATTTCGTAATCAAACTTCTTATTCCTCGTTCCAACTTGAAGGACCTGGCACTTGTCTACGTTAAAGGGCATCTCCCATCTATTTGACCAAGCTGAAATTTTGTGCAAATCCTCTTGGAGGCTTTGCCTGTCTTCGTCAGTGAGAACCGAGTTACCAATCTTTGTGTCGTCTGCAAATTTACTAATGCGGTTATTGAGTCCAACATCCACGTCGTTGATGTAAATAATGAAGAGCACTGGGCCGAGAACCGAGCCCTGAGGGACGCCACTAGTGACCGGCGCCCACTCTGAGTTAAATCCGTCAATCACTACTCTTTGTTGTCTGTTGCTCAACCAATTCGCGATCCATTGGTTTACTTGACCGTCAATACCTATTTGCTTTAATTTGTAAAGTAATTTATGATGCGGGACTTTATCAAACGCTTTCTGGAAATCAAGATAGACTACGACCAGTGATTTGGTTACGTCATAAACAGTGAAGAGGTCGTTATAAAAGGTTAATAGATTTGATAGGCAGGATCTTTTGTTTCGGAAGCCATGTTGTGAGTCCCCAATTAATGAGTGGCTTTCAAGGTAACTCACAATTTTGTCTCTAATTATGCCCTCAAGTAGCTTACCTACAACCGAAGTTAGACTAATGGGCCTGTAATTACCTGGTACTTTTTGTCTCCTTTCTTAAAATCGGTGTCACGTTAGCCTTTATCCAATCTGAAGGACAATGCCTTGTCGCAAGGACATATTGAATACTGTTGTGAGGGAGGAGAGTATTTCGCTCTTTGTTTCTTTCAGCAGAGTTGGATATACTTTATCAGGTCCAGGACTTTTATTTGTTTTAAGTGATTTGAGGGCTTTAAGGACTTCATCGGGTTTTATTTCAAAGTTAGACAATGCATGCTCGGGATTCACATTAGTACTGGTGTTGGTGGTGGTGGTGGGAGGACTGTTATTATTAAACACCGAGGAAAAGTAATTATTTAATAGGTTTGCAACGTGTTGGCTGTCAGTCACTAGTGCACCGTCGCTGTTTGTTAAAGGTCCAATACCACTTCTGATCGCAAGAGAGAGAGAGAGAGACGTGACATATATGACATAACTCAGGTTTATACTCTCTCTCTCTCTCTCTCTCTCTGTGTGTTTATGAAAACCACCATCACCAAGACCACCACCACCACCACTATCACGTACCACCATCACCACCACCACGACCAACACTATCACGTACCACCACCACCACCACCATCACCACCATCATCACCACCATCATCACCACCATCATCACCATCACCACCACCATCATCACCACCATCATCACCACCATCATCACCATCACCACCACCACCACCATCATCACCACCACCACCACCAGCACCATCATCACCACCATCACCACCACCACCACCACCACCATCATCTTTGGGAGCCCAGTCCAGCCAACTCTGTGCTCCAGCCGGCAACTTCAAAGTGGAGGTAAGTGGTGGGTGGTGATGGGGGTGGTGATGATGATGATGATGGTGCTGGTGATGATAGAGAGAGAGAGAGAGAGAGAGAGAGAGAGAGAGAGAGAGAGGCGGACTGGCGTGATATATATGACATAAGTTTTATTCTCTCTCTCTCTCTCTCTCTCTCTCTCTCTCTCTCTCTCTCTCTCTCTCTCTCTCTCTCTGTTTTTTATGAAAACCACCATATCACCAAGGCCACCACTATCACGTACCACCACCACCACTATCATGTACCACCACCACCACCACCACCATCACCACCATCATCATCATCATCATCATCATCATCATCATCATCATTACCACCACCACCACCACCACCATCATCATCACCACCACCACCACCACCAACACCACCACCACCACCACTATCACGTACCACCACCACCACGACCACCATCACCATCACCACCATCACCATCACCACCACCACCACCACCACCATCACCACCATCACCACCACCATCACCACCATCACCACCACCATCACCATCATCACCACCATCATCACCACCACCACCAACACCACCACCATCATCACCACCACCACCACCTTCATCACCACCACCACCACCATCACCACCACCACCATCACCACCATCATCACCACCACCACCAACACCACCACCATCATCACCACCACCACCACCACCACCATCATCACCACCACCACCACCACCATCACCACCACCACCATCACCACCATCATCACCACCGTATCATCACCACCACCACCAGCACCACCACCATCATCACCACCACCATCATCACCACCACCGCCATCATCACCACCACCACCATCATCACCACCATCACCACCACCACCATCACCATCACCACCACCACCATCACCACCTTCACCATCACCACCACCACCATCACTACCACCACCACCACCACCACCACTATCTGGGTAGGCGGTGGATGAACAGATAGCAAGATGGCCCCGTGTTCAGGAGGACGCGAGTTTAATCCCCAACCGGTGCCACCGAGCTGGGATTTTTCAGCCGCCGCCGAGTTGCTAAAAACTACCCACATGCTGTCCAGAAGACCACCTATCAACCTGGACTCTAGATTCTAGGATTAAAGATGAGCTCCGGGAGGGCAGCATGAGCCAGTGCAAGATGGCGCCACTATAAAACACTCGCCTGTGCCAGAACGGGCTGGGCCGACCATTAGGACCCACCGGGAAGAAGCCTTGGACCAACCATCAGGATCCACCGGGAAGAAGCCTACCGGCGCAATAGGTCAAAAGACGTAAAAAAAAAAAAAAAAAAAAAAAACCCACCACCATCAAAACCACCACCACAGAGTGAGGGAAAGTGGGCTCCCCAAGATGGCTGTCACACCAGGGTAGCTTGCCTCACCCGCCGCCAACCCCACAACACGGGAGCGCGCGCTCTAGGTATTTAACTCTGTGGCTTTAAAACGACCTGTTCTCTCTTCCTGTTTTCTTCCTTTTTCCAAGGTATGTATTTTGAGATAACAAAGGAGTAAAGGAGGAAAAAAAGTGCGCTCCAGGGGGCAGCATGAGCCAATTATAATGGCGCCACTATAAACAGTTGCGTTCGCCATGACGGGCTCGTGGCCGACCATCAGGCCCAGATGGATAGTATACTGGCGCCATACTCCTCATGTAATAAAAAATAAAAAAACAAGCGGGGCAGAACAAATAAGCGCTTTTTCAGTGTTTTCAATACCTCGAGTTTCGCGATGCTTGAGTTTAGCACTACACCTTCGGAACAAAGCGAGCGCGAAACTCGAGAGGGTAATATATATACATGTATATATATATATATATATATATATATATATATATATATATATATATATATATATATATATATATACATGGAATGTAGTACAGCAATCATGACTGACTGCAGTGAAAATTAGTTATGAAAGAGGTGCGTGCAATGTGTCAAGATGGTGTTGAGAAAGTAACGAAGATTTGTGTGAGGATTTTGGTATTGGTTTGACAACAAAGACTGAAGAGTTGTTAAATGGGTGCAAGATACACGGTGCTTTGAGATGGTTTAGAGATGTGATGAGAATGAAAGAGGATGACTGGGAATAAATCAACCTTTGCCTGTTATGAGGAAACAAAAACAATCTGTGCTTCTCATACTTTTGTATGAGAGTCCTATATTTTTTAGGCTGTTTTCAAGAAAATAAATTTCTAAAGTTTTTATTTATTTATTTGTTCAATATTGACATCCTCTTTTATAATTATTAAATATGCTTTATAATGTATAAAGTGAACCATGATAATATCCATAAAGTCCATAATAAGATATATGTTTGTTTCATAGCTATATCAAAACACTCTGCTGATGCTGAGTACAGCCGCTTTGTTTGCTTGCACTGGTTGCCCAGCTGCTTGTAGTTTTGTTCCACTTCATTATCAATTTGATTTTTTTTTTTAACTAGATGTATGTACATAATAAATAACATGCTTCAGCAAGTAATTCCCAGTATTACGGAAAATTTGAATAATGCTGATACGTATTACTGGGTCTTACTCATCCAACTGAATTACATTTTGATTTAACTTACCTCAACAGATCCAGTCTAGGGACCTTGCAGTCTTCCCGGAGCAGTAGCAGCAGAAGCAGTAGTGCCAGCAGCAGGACACAGATGGGGAGCGAGTCAGCCAGATCCCACCTGTCCCAGCACTCACAGGACTCTGGTCGTAGTGGATCTCCTCTTACAAGACCTAAATCAGCATCAAGACCTTCTTCCTCTACTCATTTACCCATGCCAAAGATTACACTCATCAATCCAGGTAAATATTTATTGAGTGGTAAATATGGAAAACAAATTTTTTATGTATTTTCAGGAAAGGAAGAGACAATCATCCAGGCTCGGCACCAAGACCATGAATTAACACACATTTTAGTTCTTCCCAGGTAAAGCCACAGCTGAGCACCAAAGGCATAACCTTTCAGTTGTGGGCCCAACACAATATTATTGAGCTACCTCATAAAACAGTAAAGGTGAGTGCAGACACTACATCTTCAAGTGTGTGGCTGCGGTGCTCATCTCTGATCCACTGACCTTTTGAGACTGTGATAGGTTTATTGACCAATTACCCCGGGACCCAGGCCAATGTGAAATCTGGGGTTGCCACAGTTTACCTTCCCCGGATTTCCCCAGGTATCCATTTATCGACCAGCTCAAAAGGAAGGATAAACAATTGGGTAAGCTGCAAGCTGACTGCCTGGGCTAGGGTTTGAGCCTGGGCCCATGGAGTGGTAGCCACTTGAGCACAAAAACGTCAGGAGCCCAGAGTTACCTCAAGCTCCTGTGTATTTGTCAGCAATAGGAGAATCAGTATCTTAATGTACCAAATTAGTATTTGTAACTGCGGCTGAAATTACCAACTGCATTCTGTCACCCCTATTATTGCCGCACTGTGAAAGATGTTCTACTCAAGCTTATCTCTATGTGGTCTAATTTCTTAACATTTGAGTGAATCAGTATCTTCATCATTATTATTGCAGTTTCTCTGATGTTCTGATGTAATTATCTCTTATTGTGACCTATAACTGAAACGTAACATGTTAACCGTGTATTGGACCACCAGTGAACCGAGCAGATGTTTCCCTCTTTTCGTATTGGTACATACATGGTCCAAATAGCCCTTTCTAAAACCTTTTTGCAAACACGAGTGAATAACCAGTTTGTATGTACATTTGCATTTATTAAGGCAATAGGTGCGTTGCAATGGTATCAGGCAATAAAATAACACTTATAATTATGTAAATATTTATTTTTCATTTGCCAAAAATTTTTTTTCCTTATTCTTCAATTTTTTAATAGAAATTCAGTTTTCATATAATACAGTAATTCTATATGCATTATAATCAATATCAACATAAAGCAGTTATTAGAGAAACTGCAATAACACAGTGAAAAAATCCTGTAATGAACACTACGGAGTGCCGGGGATCGAACCCAGATGATAGGCACTGACTTCAACTCAAAAGGCTCTGGTTCAATCCCCGGCACTCAGTGGTGTTCATTATGGTATTTTTTCACTGTGTTATTGCAGTTTCTCTAATGCATATATACACCGTATTTGCCAAAGGGGTTGATTAAAAACGTTTCTAACCGTCATGTGTGTGGGCAGGGTCACCTTCACCTTCATGTCCACAGTGTGGGGCGGGGGCGTCAGATATAGGCCGCAGAAGTGGCCTCTGATACCTTTGGCATAGTTGGTATGATGCCCTGACTTCAACTTAGAAGGCTCAGGTTTGATCCCTAGCACTCAGTGGTGCTCATTATGGGATAAAGCAGTTATGAAATGTAACCCATTCGAATACATTATTTGTATGTAAAACAAAAACAACATTGAAACCCCAGTACATCGTTGCAGCCCACCAGTCCAATGAGATTGTGGAGAGAATGTTTCATTTTCTCATGTTCTTTTTGCAGTTTTTCTTCCTCCTCCATCACATCTCTTTTAGTCTCCTCCTCCTCCCAACTGTGAAGTGATCCAAAAGGGCCTTGACCAGAAAGGTGTCAAATGTCATTAAACGTTGACAGATGCAAAGTCATGCACTTTGGTTCCACTGTAGAAAAGCGTGAACCACTGATATTTTCTCTCCCATCACGCTTTGGTGCATTGGTGTACCTAGAATGCCTTGGTGTATCCATGTACCATTTTGCAACCCAATGATGATAATCCTCTCTCAACGGTTTGGTGCAACGGTGTATCATGCGACTACCTCAGTATATATGTATTTTATGATGTATATGCGTTTTAGTATCAATACAGTATGACATGTTTGAATAAGCTTTACATATACACACTACAATAATCTTTATTTTTTTCAAGAAATAAATCCGGTAGGCCTTTACAGAACACGATCAGTTTCTTCACAAAGCTCATTGGATGATTCAGACGATTCAGATTTTGTTGTGAACCCGGATGACCCTGATGATGACCTGTCTGAGGATGAGTAGGAGAATGGGGAGAACGAGGAGAGAACATGGGAGACATGGAAACATGGAAAGACAGGCAACACAAGGTCTTTTGGCTCATTACAAAGTTGCCTCCTCTAGAGCTGTGATCTGCCTGACAGCCACTTGGTGCCTGCAGGGCATATCAAACACTTTGTTGTTCAGTTTACTCCTGTTGTCACGAAGTAACGTTCGATACAATTTTTGAAGGAGTTGATGGTTTCTGCACTTACTACTTCACCAGGGAGGTTGTTCCAATGGCATATGACTTGGTTAGAGAAGAAACTCCTGCCATTGTCTGTATTGCATCGCTTTGCTTGAATGGGTACACCATCGTTTCTATTTCTTGAGTTGATTTGTGGTTCAAAAAAATTGGAGTGGTTGACATTACTGAAGTTCTTTAGGTACTTGCAGACCTGAACCATATCCCCTCGTAGGCATCTCTTCCAGTGAAGGAAAGGGTGGAATCCTCTTCGTAGCGTCACTGAATTCTCTCTAATAATTGAATGTCTTTTCTGTAATTAGGAGACCAGAATTGTACCTCATACTTGAGGTGAGACCTTAAACCATTGAGTGATATAAGGATAACAGTACTTACAGTGTCTTACAGTACATTTGAAGTTCCTTGCTGTAAGCCTGAGCATAGCGTTGGCTTTGTTATATGCTTTTTTACAGTCTTTGCGTGTTTCAGGTCACTAATGATTGTGACACCAAGATCCAATTCCTCCTGCACAACCTGCAGAGGCTTCCCATGCATGTTGTATGTATGGTTACTATTCGGTAGATAGCTGTACCATGGATTTTACCCTTCTATAAGATGTGAAACCCTCTAAGAGTGAAACATACCTCTTTCTCTCAAATGTCAATGTGGTGAAAAGAAGGTACTGCTGGGCAGGTGAGCGCGCTCAGTTGCCAAACGTGTTCAACATGTTAAGTGACCATGCCCCTCCTTCCATGTATCTTCCAAGCCCAACCAATGCTTCTTTCCTCCAAAGTTTAGCTATTAATGTCCACAACTACTGATACTACATCCTTAGTCTCTTTCAGTTCTGCACTTGGCTACTCTAATCTTACTGGCATAGGTTTTTCTGTCACTTCACATTTTGATCTTTTTTGGCATAGATTTTCTGTCAGTTCATAAATTATCACATTTTTTCTCAGCTGCCTCCCTTACCAGAGCCTCCTTGCTTTTGAGTACCTTTGTCAGATCTGGTTGGGATAAAAGACAGTGAAAGTATGTAGGAACAGTTCCATATAAACATGGAAGCAAGGAGGGAGAGGTGAGGAAGAGACCAATGAAGAGTAGACTGGTAATTTGTACCTTGGAGAGAATTGGCCTGTTCACAGCTGGGCATTTTGATGCCTATTACCTCCAGAATTGCTATCTTTCATTGCTAATTTGCAAAGAGTATTAGACATTGATTGCCATAGCAATGTGAGATAATATTGAGGACATGTCCATATAACATGATTTGTATATACAATAATACCTTGGTTTACGAGTGCCTTAGTTTATGAGCGTTATTTTATGGGCAAAAAAAACAAAACAAAAAAAAACAACTATAAATGTTTTGGTTTACGAGCATCCTGTTTGTACAAGTTGGAGACGCGAGTGTGGGTTCCCTTTGTTCGCTGCAAGATGAAAGTGCTCAGATCAGAAGGCAATAGGAATGGGGTCTCAAGCTGGTGTCAGATTGGGCTTTTTTCCTCCAGCCGCATTGGCGGTAGGTGCAACTGGCAACCCCAACTTTCCTGGGTGGACGTAACACACGACCAAGGTCGGTTGCCCGTATCCACAACACAGAAACAAACCAGTCGCCCTGTATCCACACGACGCCATTTGCAAAAGTAAAGGCTGTTGTGGCTTCTGCTGCTGTTACTCAAATTATGGACTCGTTGCTATAGTTAAATGAAAGGAAGAAGTAGTTGTGGGTACAATCGTGGCTTCAAAGACGGGAGGACAGGAGTGTTTACCCAAACCAACAACTTGCTCCTGGTTGGGTAAAAGGGCAACCGCAGTTGCTCCTAGCTCCAACGGTTGGAGGAAAATGCCCATTCTGCCTTCAGCCCACATTGTACGCTTGCAGAGGTAGCACCCGCACGCTCGTGTCCTCTTAAGTTTGTGCTCTAGTGTGTGATCTTTGTATTTTCAGCACTATATTATTACTATATTATTTATATTTATACTATTATACTATATTATTTATATTATTTATCATTGCTAGTTGTTAGTAAAATTACTTCTATTCTGTATAAAATAACATGTAAAATGATTTTTATGTTAATGTTTTTTTGTGGATATGGGACGCATTAATGGGATTTACATTAATCTAAATAGGTAAATTCATTTTGGTTTACGAGTTTTTGGTTTGTGAGCAAAACTCCGGAATAAATTAAACTCGTAAACTGAGCTATGACTGTATATTTCAGCATAATGAAGTTATTTTTATCATGTTACAAGATGAAAACCTTCACTACTTAAATGATTATTCTGTTTGAGGAGGCGGTGGCTGAGTGGTTAGCATGCCGGCGTCATGTTGGATGCGGGTTTGAGCCCTGTCCGCCGCCACAGCTGGGATTTTTCAGTCACCACCAAGTGGCCTAAGACTACCCACATGCTGTCCCAAAGACCACCAATCAACCTGGACTCTAGATTCTTTCTCTAAAGTGAGGCTCAAAGATGAGCTCCAGGTGGCAGCAAGAGTCAGGCAAGATGGAGCAACTATAAAAGACTTGCCCACACCATATTAGGCTGGAGCCAACCATCAGGTCCCCCCCCCCCAAAAAAAAAAAAAAAAAAATAAATAAATAAATAAAGTAAGTATGAAAGTGCTTGTGCTATTATCATTTTCAATTCTGAGTTGATGATAATATTGCAGGTCCTTTGCATTACTGGTCATACTTTCAAAATAATCATTTATGTAATGAAGGTTTTTATCTTAAGAGAATGATAAAAGTATATTCATTATGTTCAAACACAGTCATACCTCGGTTTACGAGTTTAATTCATTCTGGAATTTTGCTCATACACCAAAATACTCATAAACCAAAACAAATTGCCCCGTTAAAATTAATGTGAACCCCATTAATGCGTCCCATATCTCAAAAAAATATTTATATAAAAATCATTTTACATGTTACTTTAAACAGAATTAAAGTAATTTTACTAACAAATAGCAATAATAAATAAAACACAAATCAATGTGTTATGGTTGTTATTGAGACTCCTGCAACTGCTAACTACGCTTGAGGTGTAGGCTTTGCACCGGGGTTTAGCAGCCACAGTTTCCTTATTCTTGAGGTACTGGAATCGTGTTCGACCACCATCATGAAGCTAACCAAATGTACAGAAGCCCCCTGCCATTCACTGTTCACAAATTTGCTTATACGTGGGTAGGGTATTTGCGACACCCCCCTCTGAACGCAGATGAAAACTCGCTTATACACGGTCTGTAGCACCCAGCTCGGTACAGACACCCCAGATGGGGTAATAAAAAACACATGTGAAATAAAAAAAAAAAAACTTTTTCTATGCAGTTTATTGGGACAAACCATCCACATATTATTGGGATAGAGTGGAAAAGTTATTCAGAGTAGAGATGTATCAGACATCTGCATCCGCATCCAGGAACTTGACAGGCAACATTTATCACTTCCACCAGCTGCTGTTGCACCTCCTGTGGCTCGGCAGGGGCAACAGGCGTGCTGATGCAGAGATGAGGCAAGATGAGGTGCCATGCATGCGGGGGCAGGGGGGGATAACTAGACGTGTACTTGTCAGGTCGGGACTGGGAACCCACTGCGCCGCTGCCACATTCCGCCAAAATAACGCCCAATCCCGCCCAAATATTTACTTTCCCCGCCACCCCGAAATCGACAAAAATATTATTAGGTACGCATATTAATGCAATAATTAGCGGTGACCATTTCAAAGATCTCTCTCTCTCTCTCTCTCTCGTTAGTTTTTTTATACACCGAATATATATCCCGAATGACTATAGCCATTATTGGTGAGGAAGAATGGAACAGGAGATTAGAAGAGGATGGACGGATAACTACAGTGTTAGGTCTGTATGGCAATAGAAAGGAATCCGATCAAATGGTGAAAATTATGAAAAATTTCCATGTAAAAAGTTGGGAAAAAAGACAGAATAATTGTTGAAACTTACCAAACAGGAAGTGATAGAAGAAAGAAGTGAACAACCTAAAAGCGATACAAAGCGGAACAGGTTATAATAAGAAGAGAAGACAGTTTGTTTACCATGTGCGAGTGAAGGCAGCAGTGCTCTACAGTGGAGTTTATACAGCCTTTTTTAGTTTATCATGGCCTCCAAGTGTTCCTCCACGTCTTCTTCAGGCATGAAGAAGCCACGACGTGTGATTTACTTGTATGTAAAACTATAGATCAATGCTTAGAAATGCCTTAGAACTCCATTTTTTTTATTTGATCTAGATGGTAGAACAAAACCCTATTTTTCCTATTTGATTATAGTTCCGTTGATCGCGGATTCGCGGATCACGGGAATCTCGCGGAACCAAATACCCGTGTATGGCAGGGGGCTTCTGTATTATATAAGATTGAGGGAGAATGGAAGTTAGTTACGTCCAGGAGGGCATACAAGCCGCCGAGGCTCACACCCTGTTCCTGTTGCGAGCATAGCATCCGCCGTTCCTGTTATTTTTTTTTTTTTCGCAGCACCATTGCTATTAATAATCTTTCTGGGGAACATTGTTAAAGCACAAAGAACACACACTGTAGTTCTGAAAACACAAAGATTGCACACTAAAGCACAAATGCAATCAGACACTAGCGAATGGATGCTATTTCTAAGAGTTTACAATGAGGATTGAGACTAGGGTTGCCAACTTGCCACCCTTTCCTTAAAATACGGAACACCATTTGTTCCGTATTGGGCTGTCTGAATGCAGATAGAATTCAGTATTTTAAAGTTGTTGTGAGCGCGTTTTTTGGTGAACCACAAAACCAGTCCATAAAATTATGTTTGTCAAGGGTCGTCCTGAAATACATGTAAAATACGCATCGTAACGTCCCTCCCCCTTTCCTCCTGCCTTCACCAGCAGCAGGCGGCAGCTGACAGTCATGGCAGGCTAGAGAAATTTTAGGGTTGCCACCCGTTCCTTAAAATATGGATTCATTCTGATTCGGAGAATGGGATGTTGCGTTTCTTATTTTTTTTAGCTCAAGGTTGCAACTGTAACTCAGACTCTATTCTCATTGTTTTCCGCTTTGAGCACTCTCGTCTTGCGGCGAACAAAGGGAACCCCATGCTCACGTCTTCGACTTGTACAAAGAGACACGCCAGTCCTTGTCGAAAGACTTACTTGGTTGTCTAGGCTGATGCCAGCCGATAGAGTTGGTCTATTGGCAACCTCCCCTCCCCTTCCTGAGCTGTCACCCAGCAAGGGCCTGTGGTTCCTCCTTGGAGGGGCAGACATGCTTGAGCCCGTGTCCCCACCAGGCATGGGTCCAAGTACACGTACTTGTACTTGTGCTCGGACTTAAGTGCACAATATCATGTACTTGTATTTGTACTTGGGATCAAAAGATCCCTAGTACTTGTAGGATGAGGTGAACATAACTCATACACGGTCACGAGACGTACAAAGGCCGTCTTGTCGAATCAAAACATCGAGGAAAGTTTAGTTTCCTGCAGAAGAAAGAAAATGGGACACCAACAGCTGACGCAGCCATCTTGTGCCACAAGCCTCATGCCTGAAAATGCTAGGCGGGTTTTTTAATTTTTGAGTTGTCTGATGCAATTTTCTCGCTTCATAGTATAGTGTATGGTGATTGTGAATATGTCTTGACTTTGCTGGTGAAGGTTTTCATGGCAAATATGATCATATTGAAAAGATATTTGCATGGAAATATATTGTTGTGCCGAGTTTTTGTGTTCGTGGGAATCCCGTAAACAAACATGTGGGTAGTTCACGAGTCGTACAACAAGTGGATGCTAAATGTTATTGTAAAGCCTAGTTTCATTTGACGAGCATAGAAAACCACCGAAAAATTACGAGTTAAAACACTCATCACTTTCCAAATTGGAAGTCCTAACAAACTAAACCGATACCTCAAAGGAAGCCCACAGCCTAAGGATTACTTTAGGCATTTGGGTTTGAGTATTATTGCAAAGCCTGATTTAAAAAAAAATATATATAAAATTGTACAGGCCGTGAACACCTCGTGTAGGAGTCGTGACCCCCTGGTCACAAGCTGTACAGCAATTGAAAAAAAAATAAAACCTTCCTATGGAGATAAAATATTCTCTGGGGAAGCTCAACAGATACTCATAGAGGAAGCCCATTTCCTGAGGAGTTTTATGCACTCTTTGTTTTGCCTGCTAGGGCAAATACAGATTTTTAATGAATATTTTCCCCCTAATAGTATGGGTTGTGTCCACCTCACCCTACTTGTATTCATATTTGGACTCCAAGTACTCAACAGTTTTACGAGAGCTTTCGAGTATACGTATTTGAGTACAACAAAAACTGCAAACATGTGGTTGGTGTAGTGTTTGAAGACCTGCATGTGTGGAGGTGAGGCCAGATTAAAGGATTAACAAAGGTGTGTCCTAAGCTTGGGGCTTGGGGAGGCCAGGTGGCCTTGGCCCTGAGATAAGGTGACACTGAGGTCATGTCATATGACCAGGGCAAAGAGGGGTTAGCAGTTTGCCACTTGTCAAAAAGCAGAAAAAGCAGAAAAATCACGAGGCTAAATTAGTAAAAATTACTTGAACTTGGACTCATGTACAGAGTAAAAGAACTTGTACTTGGATTCGAGTTCCCCATAAAACTGAGTACTTATATTCATACTTGGATTCGTGATACAGAAGTGGAATCGTACTTGGACTCGAGTACGAAAAAATATACTCCCCACCCTTGAGGTGGCGACAAAATGAAAAAAAAATGAAAAGAGAAGACGTACAAACAGGATTCTCATATACCGTCTCTGCTCGTAAACCAAGGCAATTTTTGTGATATTTTGCTTGTAAATCAAAACACTCGTAAACTAAGGCACTCGTAATCCGAGGTATGAATATAGAAATCAAGTTATATGGAGATGTCTTTAATACTATCATATTTTATTTTTATTTTTACATCTAAGGAGACAGTTCAAGGGCGTAAAAAAAAAAAAAAAAAAAAAAAAAAAAGCCTGCTACTTACTGGTCCTAAATAGAGGTCAAAAGAGTGGCCAAAAAGAGAGGTCGATTTCAGGAGGAGAGGTGTCCTGATACCCTCCTCTTGAAAGAGTTCAAGTCGTAGGCAGGAGGAAAAACAGATGAAGGAAGATTGTTCCACAGGTCACCAGCGTGAGGGATGAAAGAGTGAAGATGCTGGGTGACTCTTGCATAAGCAGTTTGGACAGTATAGGGATGAGCATAAGTAGAAAGTCGTGTGCAGCGGGGCCGCGGAAGGGGGGGAGGCATGCAGTTAGCAAGCTCAAAAGAGCAGTCAGCATGAAAATATTGATAGAAGATAGAAAGAGAGGCAACATGGCGGCGGAATTTAAGAGGTAGAAGACTATCAGTATGAGGAGGAGAGCTGATGAGACGAAGAGCCTTTGACTCCACTCTGTCAAGGAGAGCTGTGTGAGTGGAGCCCCGCCACGCATGAGATGCACACTCCATACGAGGGCGGACAAGGCCCCTGTATATGGATAGCAACTATGCAGGAGAGAAGAACTGGCGGAGACGGTACAGAACGCCCAGCCTCGAGGAAGCTGATTTAGTAAGAGATGAGATATGAAGTTTCCAGTTGAGATTTTGAGTTAAGGATAGACCGAGGATGTTTAGTGTTGAAGAAGGTGATAGCTGAGTGTTGTCAAAGAACAGGGGATAGTTGTTTGGAAGATTGTGTCAAGTGGATAGGTGGAGAAACTGTGTTTTTGAGACGTTGAAGGACATCAGGTTCCTCTTGCCCCAGTCGGAAATAGAAGTAAGGTCTGAGGCTAAGCGTTCTGTTGCCTCCAGCCTTGAATCGTTAAGCTCCTGTAGGGTGGGTCTTCTATTAAAAGAAGTTGAGTAATGCAGAGTGGAGTCATCGGTGTAAGAATGGATAGGACAGTTCGTTTTGGAAAGAAGATCATCGATGAACAACAGAAAGAGAGTGGGAGATAGGACAAAACCCTGTGGGACACCACTGTTAATAGATTTAGGGAAAGAACAGTGACCGTCTACCACAGCAGAAATAGAACGGTCAGAAAGGAAACTGGAGATAAAGGTACAGAGAGAAGGATAGAAACTATAGGAGGGTAGTTTGGAAAGCAAAGATTTGTGCCAGACCCTATCAAAAGCCTTTGATATGTCCAGCGCAATAGCAAAGATTTCGCTGAAACGGCTAAGAGAGAATGACCAAGAGTCAGTTAGGAAGGCAAGGAGATCACCAGTAGAACACCCCTTGCGGAACCCATACTGGTGATCAGATAGAAGGTCAGAAGTGGAAAGGTGCTTTTGAATCTTCCGGTTAAGGATTGATTCAAAGCTTTAGATAGACAAGAAAGTAAAGCTATAGGACAGTAGTTTGAGGGATTGGAACGGTCACCCTTCTTAGGCACAGGCTATATGAAGGCATACTTACAGCAGGAAGGAAAGGTAGATGTTGACAGGCAGAGGCGAAAGAGTTTGAAGGCAGGGTGACAGCACAGTGGCACAGTTTTTAAAGACAATAGGAGGCACTCCATCAGGTCCATAAGCCTTCCGAGGATTGAGGCCAGAAAGGGCATAGAAAACATCATTTTGAAGAATGTTTTTGACAGGCATAAAAGAGTCAGAGGGGGGATGAGTAGGAGGAATATGCCCAGAATCGTCCAGAGTGGAGTTTTTAGAAAAAGTTTGAGAGAAGAGTTCAGCCTTAGAGATAGATGAGACGGCAGTTTTGCCGTCAGGACTGAGGAGTGGAGGGAAAGATGAAGAAGTGAAGTTGGAGGAGATGTTTTTGGCTAGATGCCAGAAGTCACAGGAAGAGTTAGAGAAAGCAAGGTTTTGGCATTTTCTATTAATGAAAGAATTTTTGGTTAGTCGGAGAATAGATTTGGCATGATTTCGGGCAGAGATGTAAAGTTCATAATTAGCATTAGTTTGAAGGCTCTGGTACCTTTTGTGAGCTGCCTCTCTATCGTTGACAGCACGAGAACAAGTGTGATTAAACCAAGGGTTTTTAGCGTGAGGAGTAGAGAAAGTACGTGGAATGAATGCCTCCATTCCAGAGACAATCCCCTCTGTGATGCGCTGAGCACACACAGAGGGGTCTTGCTCCTGGAAGCAATAATCATTCCACGGGAAATCGGAAAAGTACATCCTCAGGTCATCCCACCGAGCTGAAGCAAAATGCCAGAAGCATCGCCTCTTCGATGGGTCCAGAGGGTGTACAGGAGTGATAGGACAGGATACAGAAATAAGGTTGTGATTGTAGGAGCCCAACGGAGAGAACAGTTTGACAGAGTAAGCAGAAGGGTTTGAGGTAAGGAAGAGGTCTAGAATGTTGAGCCTGTCTCCAAGACGGTCAGGAATATGTGTAGGGTGCTGGACCAACTGCACTAGATCGTTGAGGATAGCAAAGTTGTAGGCTTGTTCACCAGGCTGGTCAGTGAAAGAGGATGAAAGCCAAAGCTGGTGGTGAACATTGAAATCTCCTGGGATGGAGATTTCAGCGAAGGGAGAGTGGGTCAAGATGTGCTCCACTTTAGAGTTCAAGTAGTCAAAGAATTTTACATAGTAGAGTTAGGTGAGAGATAAACAGCACAGATGTATTTAGTAATAGAATGACAATGAAGTCTTATCCAGATGGCGGAAAATTCTGAAGAGTCAAGGTCGTGGGCACAAGAGCAAGTGATGCCGTTGCGCAAGTAGGCGCAACATCCAGCTTTGGATTGAAATTTAGGATAGAGATGGTAGGAGGGAACAGGGTAGAGAATGCTGTCAGTAGCCTCAGAAACCTGTGTTTCGGTGAGGAAGAGAAGGTTAGGTTTAGAGGAAGAGAGATGGTGTTCCACAGAATGAAAATTAGAATGAAGACTGCGAATGTTGCAGAAATTGAAAAGAAAGAGGTTCGAGGAGTTATCAAGACACCTCTCAGGTCGGCAGCCAGAGGGGGAGTCCTCCTGGGGGAATTTGTGGTCCCCCCCCCTGGCGGGGACTCCGAGGCAGGGTGAAGGTGCGCCATTTTGAAATTTTAATTTTGGGAAAAGGTGTGTATGTTGTGTGAATGTTGTGTGGTGTGGATAGAGAGAGGATCTGTCTTTAGAGAGCATGCTGAACTACTCTCCGGTGTTGGTGAGACAATAAGGAAACGGTTAGTGAGGACATGGGAAGGGTCTTTGGAGGGCTTCAGCTCCCTTCTCACCTCCCATATATACATTGCTATGGCAATCAATGTCAAATTCTCTTTGCAAATTGACAATGAAAGATAGCAAAGTCACTCCTCTGCCCAAGGAGGTTAAGAGAAAATCAATTTTGGTGGTAGCAGGCATCAAAATGCCAGGCTGTGAACAGGCCAATTATGAAAGGAAGTGTGCGCATGGGAGTAAAGAACAGTATAAAAAAGGATTATCCTCCCAACTTTGTCATAAGTATCAAATACATGAATGTGGAATGAAGCACAGAAATCACAAATACATGTACATATAGCTAGAATGAGCTATATAAGAGATGCATGTGGTGTGTCTGAATGGGATGGAGAAAGCAATGGAATCATGTTTGAGAGTTTCTGGTGTGGGTGTAACAGCAAAGGGTGTGGATTGTGGAGTGGTTGATTGGGTGCTCTGAAATGATTTGGACATGTGAGTATAATGAATGAGGAGTACTTTATGAGGAGTATTTGAAAGCAGGATTGAGGGAGAGGGTGTGAGGGGGAGACCACTAGTAAAATGGATCAATAGAGTGCATGAGTATAAGAGAGAAAGTTGGTAGATGAGGGATTGAGTGATGAGAGGGATTGCCAGATCAGGGAAAGTTGAAAAGCTTCTGCTGTGATCACCCTGGTTTTCTTTCCTTTGCTGTTCTATACCCCTCTCAGGTTGACTTCCTTGCTATCATATTCTCTTCAAGTTGCCTCTTAATTTTATCTTGTTTCTCCTTCAATAGTTTATTTTCCCTCTCAACATTATTATTTAATTTTTGGATGATTCATTTCTTCTTTTTAGGTCTGCTACCTCATTTTCTTTCCCAGTACAAATGGAGGTAATGGTCCTCAGCTGGAATATCATTGGGGAGGCAGTGGCTGAGTGGTCAGCGTGCGGGCACAGTGTCCAGGAGGACTTAGGTTTGCATCCCGCCTGCCGCAAAAAACAAGCTGGCAATTTTTCATCTGTTGCCAAGTGGCATAAGACTACTCACATTCTGTCTTGAAGACCACCTATCAAACTGGACTTTAAATTTTCTCAAAGAGGATCAAAGAAAAGCTCTGGGGAACAGTATGAGCCAAAACAAGATGTTACATGGCCATAAACCCTTGCCTGCACCATAATGGGCTGGGCCCGACCACCAGGCCCCATCAAAAAAGCCTATTGGCACCATACCCGCCCCCCCCCCAAAAAAAATAATAATAATAAAAAAATAAGGGTGTATGTGTGTGGAAAGACACCTGAATCTGCCTCTGAAGATTAGTCAGGCATCAGTATCTTTAAAAGAAGCGATTATAACAACTGAATTCGTGTTTCTTTGAATTTGAACATCTAGTTTACATTACATGTAATACATTTTGTATTCATTTAAGTGATTGATGAAGAATTGAACTGACAAATCTTTCATTTTCATTTCTGTCATAGTGCATTATCACCAAGTTCTCATGTACCAGTCATGCATTCACTTCCAGCCTTTTATATGCCATTTCAATCTAGTAATTCCATTAATTCAAAGACTTTGTTTCAGCTTTCCCACCTAAGGAACAAAGGAGAGCACACCACTATCAAGGGAAGAAACTTTACAAGAGGCCGAACAAACATCCGTAGGTAAAGCTACTGACAACTTTATTGGAATTAAAACTCAAGGGAAGTTTCTTATTTATCTTTTGATCAGTGAAATAATTAAAATGTGAATATACGTTTTTGATATTTTATATAATTATACATTAAATGATTAATTTCTTACTATTCCATATGAAATGAGAATATTTAATTCACAAATCGCTTTATAGAGAAGAATGAGAGTAGGCAAAGTGACAACCATTGGAAAGGTGGACATGACTGATGGCATGTTTGTGAAAGGAAGTGAGGCATAAATTTTTCATCTTTTGAGTTGAACCCTTTTAGAAGGTGCACTGGAACACCCATGTACTGAACAGTTACTTGCCAAGGCTACTGAGCCTCACCACCTGGGTACAGCCCATGCCCTTGTGTTCCTCATGTGCCTTTGCAGTGCTAAATCATAATTTTGAAACTATTATGGTTTGTTATATAATGAGAATATATGTTGTGTTAGTAATAGCAAGGCATATTGAAGGGGTCAGGGAAACTGAGAAGTAAAGTAGGAGATATAAGGATATACAAAATTTCTCAAGGGTTGAGGCTTAAGATTAAGGTTGAAGGAGGCAGGATTAACCCTA
>NC_066526.1:7609314-7616814 GCF_024679095.1 Eriocheir sinensis
GATTTAAATAAGTTTTCGAAATGTTCCTTAAGTTCCTCGTCCTCTGGCTTATCCATGTGTTCACTTTCAAGGTTTCCTTTCCAATTCCACACACACACGCTCATGTCGGGAGGGTACCTGCTGGCGATTACGAGTCCAACACTTGATCAGGCCGTGGTGAATTACACACACACACACACACACACACACACACACACACACACAAGCACGCACGCACGCAAGCACACACTATACTCGTACACAAACATGAAAGGGCTTAATTCTAGATATATATTGAAAGAGAAGCAGATAAATAAATAAGAACATAAGAACATAAGAACGTAGGAGTCTGCAAGAGGCCGGTAGGCCTGTACAAGGCAGCTCCTTTGAACCTAGGCTCCCGTGTATCTAACCCCACCTAATATCGCTGTCCATGAATTTATCTAATCTATTTTTGAATGTGACAATTGTATTGGCACTCACCACATGACTGCTAAGCCTATTCCACTCATCCACCACCCTGTTAGTAAACCAATTTTTGCCTATGTCCCTGTTGAATCTGAATTTATCCAGTTTAAACCCATTACTTCGTGTCCTACCCGGTTCTCTTACCAACAAAACCTTATGAATATCCCCCTTATTAAAGCCCTTCATCCATTTATAAACCTCGATCATGTCTCCACGCACCCTTCGTCTTTCTAGAGGATGCAAGTTTAACTGTTTGAGTTTTTCCTCGTATGGCAAGTTTCTCAACCCCTGAATCATCTTAGTCATCCTCCTTTGCCCTTATTCTAACATTTTGATATCCATTCTATAGTAAGGTGACCAGGTATAGGTAAAAAAACGT
Source organism: Eriocheir sinensis (assembly GCF_024679095.1). Lineage (NCBI taxonomy): Eukaryota > Metazoa > Arthropoda > Malacostraca > Decapoda > Varunidae > Eriocheir > Eriocheir sinensis. Next base: position 7,610,141 of record NC_066526.1, read on the forward strand.
CATACAGTTAATTTCGGGGAGGCGGTGGCCGAGTGGTCAGTGTGCGGGCGTGGTGAGCCAGAGGTCCTAGCGTGAACTAGGTTCAAGTCCCACCGAAACAGGCTGATTTTTCAAACCATCGCCGAGTTGCGGAAGATTACCCACATGCTGTCCAGATCTTCAATTAACTTAGGGATAAAAGCGACTTCGGTCAAGAGGAGCAACGGGGGGCAGCATGGGCCAAGCAAGAGTCATATGCCACGGCAACCACAATAAATAATATTAGCCTGCGCACTAACGGGTTGGGGCCGTCCAAGAGGCCCCCCAAGACAGCCTACCGGCGCCACAGGCATCACCTAAAATAATAGTAATAACAATAGTAGTAATGATAATAATAATAATAATAATAATAATAATAATAATAATAATAATAATAATAATAATAATAATAATAATAATAATAATAATAATAATAATAATAATAATAATAATAATAATAATAATAATAATGATAATAATAATAATGATAAATAAATAAATAAATAAATAAAAAAAATGGTCTCATAGATACCTTATATATATATATATATATATATATATATATATATATATATATATATATATATATATATATATATATATATATATATATATATATATATATATATATATATATATATATATATATATATATATATATATATATATTATCTATGGTGTCTTCCTAGGAGCAACATTCAAATATTCTTGACAATAAATCCACCAGAAAATTGTATATTATTCCTTATTTTCGTTACGCAGTACACGCGCCATTACGTAAGTTAACACAGCTGATGGATGGAGCAATATGCCAAGTGAAGGACAACATCTTGCAGGGAAGCCTCCGTACCAGGCCCGGATGTCGCAACTGACGCAGCGGATGAACCGGTGCATACTGAGGAGGCAGCCCACGCCCAGGCACAATGAGTCGCTCAGCGTTCCTGCAGGGGACCATATTCTCAAACGCTTCGACGCTTACACCCTAGCATTTGACAAGCCTTTCGTAGGGATTGTGGGTACTTTTAGGTGTAGTTTTATGACCCTGGTGGTAATTCAGCCATTCCCCTGTGCCATGAACGTGAAAAACAGTCATGAGAACCCGACTATTCTCCTTTGTGGCCTTTATTAAAATAGTTGATGTGAGAGGCAAAAGCGTCCGAAAATACTGACCCTGTCGTATAGTTTTCAAGTCTTACATTTTACGCTCGCACGACCGAGTGGAGACACACTGAATAAAACTAAATTGTTCCACTTTTTTTAAGTAATGGATGTATTTTATCTTATTTATAGTCTTTGACTGCAAAGAGGAAAACAAAATTATACAAAAATAAGTTTGCATTACGTTGCTTTTATAATAATAAGACAACATAATAATACCGAAAGGGATAATCAGTGTTGATTAGCGGTGGCTCGATACTTTACGTGCTCTAAAAAAAAAAAAAAAAGTCCAAGGAAGGAGGAAATTTAGGTGTTGCCACTTAACGTTCCACTCTCAGGCGCATTGGGTACAGAGTCATCCTGTCCTTGATCATTGTAATCTTTCATTCAGGTAATACAATAAATAAAAAATATCAAATGTAATGGTCTGCTAGTCTGTCTATATTGGATTGCAGTTATATACTCCGATTTTTTAGGTCGTTATCATCTATAAGTTTTCATTATATTTTTGCCATATGTTTCATGCCTTTCAGTTCTTTTAATGTTTTGCTCGAATATTCACTTCACTAATGTCACCTTGTTATGCACTGTATATACTTTATACCTTTCTTGCTCATCCCTATGCTATCCAAAGTCCGTATGCAAGAGTCAACCAGTATCAACATTCATTCATTCCTTTCGCTGGCGAACTCTGGAACAGCCACCCTTTGTCTGTATTTCCTCCGGCCTACGACTTAAACGCTTTCAAGAGGGGCGTATCAAGAAGCCTCTCCATCCGATGTTGACCCTCCTTTTCGACTGCTCTATCAACAATTTCTAAATGCAGCACTGGCGGTTTCTTTGCCGTTTTTTTTTTTATTATTCCTTTAGCTGCCTCCTTTCCTGTAAAAAAAAAAAAAAAAAAAAAGCAAGCCATCGATTGCCATTTTCATGAAGTTCAGTATTATTATTTTAACTGTAATATTTTATTGATAATTTTAATACATTACGAGCTTGAAACATTGTAGAACTAGCAGAGTAAGTAAGGGTTGCAGTACTTTCCTTTTTGGCTCCTAGCATACACCTCTCCAGGTAATGCACCGACCTGACTTCCCTCCTTGACGATACCTATTAATGGAGCCGTTCTAGTAAGGGTCTAGAAACTCGTTACAAGAGCATAGTACAAAGATTCAACCACAAACCACCGCTGTGCCACGCCTTGTTTGTTGGGTCTTTGTATTCCGGTTGTTAGTATTCATAACAGATCTACTTATTATTCATACTCCAACTTCCGATCGTGCCGTGGAGACAAGAACAGCAGAGTTGCCAGATTCACCCATCTCCAAACGTGCCAGCAAAGCCACGAGTCCCAGTGTGCTTTGGGGTCCAGAAGAGAGAGCTAACTCACTCTGCCGTGCGGGGTCAACTTTTACCTTGAAAGCAGAAGCAAGGTATGAAAAAGTACGTGTCTTTTTTATCGTTTTCTTTTCTTTGAGCGAGAGTTTATGCATGAAAAAAGTCATTCATCACTTCTTCGACTCATTTGTTCTCTCTTACCTATTCGTTTTCTTTAAATATGTTATCCATTTTCAGAATACAACCAATATTTCTAGCAAATGTGCTCTCTTTATTTATCTATATGTCTATCTATATGTCTATCTGTATTTATTTATATATTTATTTATCTATCTATCTGTCTGTTTGCTTGTATTTATCTCTCTATCTATCTATCTATCTGTCTGTTTGCTTGTCTATTTATCTATCTATCTCGCAAGTATCCTACATTTGCGTGTCGTTCGTTACTCCCAGTATGCAGGTCTCGGTGGCGATTAGCTGTGTGGTGGCAGTAGTCTTGCTGGCAGCTGTTCCGGCTGCCGCTCTCAAGTGTTTCCGGTGCTCCAGCAACTGCGACGCGTCGCCTGGTACCCCAATGGAGTGCTCAGGGGGATACGACACGTGTCTGGTGAGTGTCTTGAGCTTTCTGCTACACTGCACGACAGAAAAGTAGGATAAGGAAGACTGAGAATTGCCAGTAGTTTTCAATAATACTAAGGATCTCATTCAAAACAAAACCATTACCGTAGTACAAAGGATGAGGAATCTAACCCAACCAGGATAATAACTTTTTTCACTTAACTAGTAAGCTAGCGCCATTAAGGTGTTAGCAGGATTTCTTCAAAGTTTTTGAGAAGAGAAAAGGACGGACAGGGAGTCGGGAGTCTCAGAATAATGCTGTCCTACTATCTAGAGTTATCAAAGTAAACACAAGCGAGTCTTGTAGAATACAAGACCACGAGCGCTAATTTTAAAGAGCGAGAAAACTAGTTAGTTAAAGCTACCTAATGCATACGCCCTAAGAGTTATTGCGCGATGCAGCTTTAGACCGTGTAAAACAATATTGGCTTAAGCAACTCCTCGACATTAAGACATGAGACTAAACAATGTGCGGTAAAGTGTCTGGGAGGATAATGAAAGAAAATCGACCACGAAAATATTAAATCGCTTAATAGGTCTTGGAAAATTATGATTGTACAGTATGTCTCCACATTTCATGGTAGAATGCCTCATTTTGCTTACTCCTATGCTGAAACACCATTTTTCTTGTTTCATATTACACACGTAATAGAAGCAAAATACGTATGCCCGCAACACAAGACGGTGTAGATGATAGTCAGAGATACTTCAACTTATTTATTATTAAATCATCTATTTACTATAATCTAAAATATTTTTACTTCAGTACTACAATTTCCCTGGGCTGTCTGAAAGGGCCTGCTGGCAGAAGAAAAACTGTGACATTAAGGCCATCATCGACCGGCTCAATCCTCACGAGTGGAGCAGAATAAATGCGACTTTGAAACTCACGCCCACCAACAAAGGTGAGACTGGAGGGAACAGTTTTTCAATGTTAAACTTAGTAACACGTGTTTCATCTCTCTCTCTCTCTCTCTCTCTCTCTCTCTCTCTCTCTCTCTCTCTCTCTCTCTCTCTCTCTCTCTACACACACACACACACACACACACACACACACACACACACACAGAGAGAGAGAGAGAGAGAGAGAGAGAGAGAGAGAGAGAGAGAGAGAATGTGGCGGGAGAGAGCAGTTAAAAGACAGCGAGCAGAGAATATATATATATATATCTATATATATATATATATATATATATATATATATATATATATATATATATATATATATATATATATAGGGTGAGGCGGTGGCTGAGTGGTTAGCGTGCCGGCGTCGCGGTGAGGAGGACGCGGGTTCGAGGCCTGCCCGCCGCCACAGTTGGTATTTTTCAGTCACCGCCGAGTGCCTTAAGACTACCCGTGTGCTGTCCCGAAGACCACCTATGAACCCGGTCCCTAGATAATCTCTACAGAGAGGTTTAGAGATGAGCTTCGGGGGCAGCATGAGTCAAGCAAGACGGCGCCAATATGCTTGCGCCTAAACGGGGTGAGGCCGACCATCAGGCCCCACCAAGAAAGCATACTGGGGACATAGGCCGAAAACGTAATATATATATGTGTGTATATTTATATATATTTATTTTTATATATATTTATATATATATATATATATATATATATATATATATATATAATAAGAGGTAGATGACAGTCTGGAAGAGGGGGAAAGCTGGTTTTTTTTTTTTTTTACGTCGCGGCCTATTGCGCCGTTAGGCTTGATGGTTGGCCCAGCCCGTTGTGGCGCAGGCGAGTGTTTTTAGTGGCGCCATCTTTTTGGCTCATACTGACCCCCGGAGCTCATCTTTGAGCCTCTCTTTGGGGAGGAAATCTAGAGTCCGGGTTAATAGATGGTCTTTAGTGCAGGTTGTGGGTAGTCTTAGGCCACTCGGCGGTGACTGAAAAATCCCAGCTGTGTGGCGGCCAGGATTCGATCCCACGTCCCTCCTGGATCTCCCGGACGCGGTCCCAGCAAGCTAACCACTTAGCCACCGCCTCCCCACAAATGTGAAAAAGCGTACAATACCGGGGCGGACAAGGTCCTGATGTATGGGTAGCACTGGGAAAAGGAAAATAACTGATGATGGTTCAGAACGCCTGACACTGGGAAAGCTATTTAAACAAAAGATGAAGTTTCCAGCTGAGATTTTCAATAAGGATTGACAATAATGCTTAGTGAAGACGTGAATAACTGTGAGTATCGAAACATATGACAATGGTTAGAAGGTTGTGTAGAGTTGTCAAGTGGAAAAACTGAGATTTTGAATATTGAAGGATATCGTTTTTCCTTCTTTGCAGTGTCCATTCGTAGAAGAGCTTGAGTAAGGGGAGAGTAGCTGATAAGGCGGAAAGCTTTGATTAGTCACTTGAATCTGTCCATAACGGCGATGTGTGTTGGATCCCCCCACACATTAGATGCATACGCCATACGAGGGCGGACAAGGCCCCTGTATGTGCATAGCAACTGGGAGAAAATAATTGCTGGTGATAAAACAAAACGCCTAACTTCGAGGGATGGGGTATGAAGTTTCCCGATAAGATTTTGAGTTAAGGATAGACCGAAAATGATTAGTATTATCGAAGAATGGGACATCTGAGTATTGTCGAAGAATAGAGGATAGATGTTTGGAAGCATTTTTCGAGTTGACAAGTGGAGAAATTGAGTTTCTGAGGCATATATATATATATATAGATATATATATATATATATATATATATATATATATATATATATATATATATATATATATATATATATATAAACAAGCCACTCACTAACATAGAGGAAACCTTGTTGAATGAAATGGTGATAAACCTTAAAAATTTGGCGGTGGCTGCGCTTGTGTCCGCACTAAGGTGAGTGCCTCGTTTGATAAATTAATATTGTGCTGGAGACAAAACATTTAGCTTTAGTTTAGTATTATACCTTCTTAATACATAATGATGTAAACAACTTTCAGACAAACTAATGTGTTCTCCCTAATTATCTTGTTAAATAAAGTATTCACAAACTTATAATGAATATACCATATTCTTACTGAGATATGTACAACTCTTGTTAAACATCATGTTGAGAATTCATTTCATCAGAGACACGTCATTCCTCGTCGACAGACCGACTTGGTCGGCTAGATTTCAATCGCCGATAGAGTCGGTCTGTCGGCATCCTGCTACGGGCCGCCTTTGGCAAAGGCCCGTGCTCCCTCGTGCAGGGAGGGAGCAATCTTTTTCCTCTCTTGTCTTCGGACAAGAGCACGCTTCCCCTAGTGATACTAGGGGATAAATCTTAAAAAAAAAAATCATCTATTCATACAAATTGATAACCATCACCTTAGTCTTAGCTATTGTAAATACACAGTATACATAATTTATACAGACTTTGATAAAAATATAGAAATAATATTATTGAACCAGTCATTGTTATGCGATCGTATTTTTAAAAAATAATTTCTCCGTACAGACCAAGTGGCCGGTCAGCACATGAGCTGCTGCGACACAGACCTCTGCAACCCCGCCGCCACGGCCGCGGCCCAGCCCCTCCTCGCGAT
>NC_066526.1:7619314-7629314 GCF_024679095.1 Eriocheir sinensis
CTCGGCGATGACTGAAAAATTGCCATCTTCTTTGAAGCAGCGGGCGGGACGCTAACCTGCGTCCTCCTGGACGCTGCGCCTGTACGCTGACCACTCAGCTACCGCCTCCCCGAACTATTCGCATGCTTGTAAAAGTAAGCTTATGATCCATGAATGCCAATAGTTCTTTTCGTATCCTGTTATTGCTAGAAGTGGCAAACTTTTATCAGGATATAAGATTTGTATTCCATTACACATTGTTTACTCATAAATAAGGAAATTGACCCGAATGTTGCTTGGACTTTGTGTAGAAACGTTAGTAAGGTTAAATAATCTAATAAAACGTGGGTAACATTTTTTAACACAAGTTTTCTCGGGGTCCACTTCACAGTAACTACTATCCAAGCTTATTTCTGTGACGATGAACTTAAGATAAGAGTTAATCATAATCTTCAGGGTTTTTTTTCATTGATTTCTTTGGTAAGCTCTGGAACAGCCTTTCTTCCTTCGTATTCACTCCCGCCAACGACTAAACTCTCTTGAGGAGAGTATCAAGAAATTCTCGATGCAAAGTTTATTATTATTTTGGCACCAGTTAAAGGACGGTATTAGGGGCGACGAAGAATGTCCTCTGGAAAAGTAACGTTCACTACGTCCAGGATGTCCTTCACCTTGTAGTCGGGAAGATTCTTCTTGATGTAGTGTTTATTACTGTCAAGAACAAACACGTGTCTGATGCCGTCTTGGCGGTGAGAGCCTGCGATCAGCTTCTGACCCACCTCGCCGTGAGTGTAGCCCTCCGCCTCTCCAAGCCTGCGGGAACACATGCTACACTTATTAATGTACAAATATTTTTTTTACGGTGAAGGAAACAGCTCAAATGCAATGAAAATAAAACAAAAGCTCGCTAATCACTGCCCCTACAAAAGCAAACAAGAGTGGCCAAAAGAGTGGTCAATTTCGGATAGAGAAGTGTCTTGATACTCACCTCTATCAATATTTTTTTAGCCATATTTACTACCACAAACACTTTTGCAGCTTGCACTACTATTGTCGTAACAAAGGCAGCAAGGAATGCCTGCTTACAATGGCGATGTAGGTTATTCAAGACGGACAAGACAAGAGAGAATATTATACAAACAACTTCGCCTCACGTGTCTGGGTGGTGCGGGAAGCGGACACTGACGTAGCTTCTCCTTCCAAACATAACGTAAAAGCTTGTGTCGAGGGATTTCACCCTGAAAGAAGCGTCAGGGCGGAAGACGTGCATCCACTCGTAGACCAGCCGACAGACCTGAAGGTGGACACGACGGGGTTCACCGAGTTAAGGGTTCACTCAAGGTTATGGCAATCAGCAGTGTACATGTAACTAGATAAATATAGATAGGGGGTGACCCTCCTGATGCGGGAAGCGACCCCAGATCTTCAATCAATCCTAACTTCAGCGAGCAGCTACAGCGTATGCCCCCCGTTATAGATAGATAGATAGATAGATACAGATTTTCCATTTCCCCTTCCGACCATGTCACGAAGCTCCCAAACAAAGAGTAAATCGCAGCAATAGGCACACCTAACATCACCAAATGTGGGGTACAAACTTGGCGGAAGGACTGTTTTTTGGGCGCCATTAAAGGTAATGGGCTAAAGAGTAGCTTAGCCGGATATTTTGTTTTTATTTATTAATGATCCACGAGACATCCTAGAGGTAAATCAAAGTATGTGCTTATCTTTGTATTCATTCATACACACACTGGTAATATTTCTGTGGAGTCTGATTCACTTATTAGAGTGAAATTCTATTGTGATAAACAGTCACAAATTCGTGTCACTAGTAAAAATGAAACTAGTAATTTAAGTTTTGCCATCATGAAATATACACAAATAGATAAATATGACAGCTCACGAAGTCACAATACGTGACATCACCTACTTTGCGCAGTAAAAGTATGCTATTTTAGGTATCTGACACCCGCAATATGGCAGGCTGCTGCTGCCTCGGCCACAGATTATTGCCAGATTGTCATACTCAGCCGCTTATATTTCCCGACTTCCTGCCCAAAACTGTCTTCTGGGCTCCAAAAACGAAACTAATCTTTAGTTATCGTTAAAAGAGTAAAATCCTGATGTTTCTTGGCAATAACTAGGCGTCGGAAACCGGTAAATACTATGCTCTGAGTACGACAATCTGGCAACGGTGGCTATACGTATTTTCATATTATTGTTCTGTTGTTTATTGAATGTTGTGTTCAAGAAAAAGAATACTCATAATTTTAGTTAGTTTTTGGTTAAAAGGATTCTTTACGAAATACAATTATAACATTACCTTCTTTTACTTCGGAAACGTCCTGAATCCTGGATCGGCTCAGTCCCACAGTAAAGCCCAGTCATCAGGTCAATAATCCTTGCAGGAACTCCCACGGATACGCAGAATGTCCCAGAGTGCCTCACGATGCACTGAGTTAAAAACCTATTTGAGATCGACATAGGCTGCGAGAAGCCCGTGTCGGAACTCACGAGGACGCGAAGGGCTAGGATTCGGTCAATTGTTCACTTGCCGGGCGTGAACCCGGATTGATCAGGTCTCTGAAACTTTAGCAGATGAGATGGAATTCGCATCAGCAGCAGATGAGCTAGCACCTTGCCCGGCAATAAAACCACGGTAATTGTTGCAGTCCTATCGGTCCCCTTTCCCTTTCCGGATAGGGACAACCAACCCCCTTTTTCCAGTCAAGGTGAATGGCAACGGACAACGACACGGCAGACAACACCACATGCAACCCACGGATCATGGCTTCACTCTCAGCTTTCAATATCTCTGCGCTGAGATTACAGACCTCAACTGCCTTTCCACCCTTCAACTCCTTCACAGCCTCTCTTACTTCCGCAAGAGAGGGTAGAGTTTCACCTACTGGTGGATCAGCAGCCGCCGTCTGCAACCCAGCCAGAAGGAACTGTCCGCTTGGGGGCTCTGCCGTGTACAACTGCCCAAAGTACTCGGCCAAACGAGCCCGGTACCCATCCACATCTGATACTATTTGCTCATCAGCCGTTCAGATACCACTCATCGGAGATGTGGATTTAGAGCGGAGCTTCTTCAGAACTCGAAAGGCAGGTCTAAGGTCGTTTGCATTTGGACAACCCTCGACATCCTCAGCCAAACTTCTAACGTACCTTTCCTTACCCCTCCTGAGAAAAGTTCTGGTCCTTCGTGACGAAGTTCTGTATCGTTCCGAGTCCCTAGACAGCCTGGCAGCACGATTATCCTCTATATTCTCCAGTGTCTCCCTCGAGGCAACGCCACACCTAGGCCTTGGGTGCTCTCCAATGCACTTCTCGGCAGCTTTGAGAGTTTCACGTTTAAGGTATCCCACAGCTCTCCAGGGTTCTTCAAAGTACCAAGCACTTCAACTCGATTTGAGATTGCCACTGCATACTGCTGAGCATACGCGTGGTCCCTCAGTTTCTGAAGATGGAACCCTGGAAGGTTGCATCTTGAGAATTTTTTGGACCATCCGTTACCAGTTATGCGTCTGTTCCCTAATACAAATAGAAAAGAAGCTGGAAGATGCCAAAAAATTTAGTCAAATATAGTTCAAGAGGAATCTTGAAGCTCCCTTCTTGAAATGTTAAATCATAGAAAGTAAATTCATTAAAAGGAAAGTTGTTCAATAGTTTATCAGTAAAAAACGATGAAATAATGAAGTTACTGGTCAACTCTTGCAATATGGAAATGGATAGTATCGGGATGAGCTTTTTTCTAACGTTTTTTGGAGTGTGGCGCCGGTAGGCTTTCTTGGCGGGGCCTGATGACCGGCCCCAGTCCTTTATGAGCAAGCAAGTGTCATAGTGGTGTGATGTTGCTGGACGCGGTGCCAGCACGCTAACCACTCAGCTACCGCTTTCCCAAGCAGAAAACAGCAAGAAAACCAAGTGCAGAGGGGCCGCGGGAGGGGCGGAAAATGCAGTTTCCAAGTTAAAAGGGGCAATAAATCCTAAAAACGGCAACAAAAAAATACAAAATACCCCGAGCCTGTAAGATATTAAAGCTTTACTCACGTTCGAAGAAAATGTGCAGACGACAAAGTCCGAATGAGCGAGTAGGTACATGTCCGTCATGATGTCCATCAGGCCCTGGACGTTGAAACGATCAAACTTTTTCTCGGCAGTATTTTTGTGCCACAAAAATTCGTAGTTCGGGAACCTAAAGAAAATCAATAAAAAATAATTATGATCATAATTATTTTAATAACGATAGTGGTAATAATAATAATAATAATAATAATAATAATAATAATAATAATAATAATAATAATAATAGCTAATAATAATAATAATAATAATAATAATAATAATAATAATAATAATAATAATAATAATAATAATAATAATAATAATAATAATAATAATAATAATAATAATAATAATAATAATAATAATAATAATAATAATAATAATAATAATAATAATAATAATAATAATAATAGCTAATAATAATAATATTAATAATAATAATAATAATAATAATAATAATAATAATAATAATAATAGTAATAATAGTAATAATAATAATAATAATAATAATAATAATAATAATAATAATAATAATAATAATAATAATATATTTTTTTTACAGCACAGACAGTAACTCAAGGGCAACAAAAAGAAGATGTAAAAATAAAAATAAAAAGCCCGCTAACTGTTGTTCTCATGCACTGATAGGTATAGAGTGGCCAAAAGAGAGGTCAATTTCGGATGGAGAGGTGTCTTGATACACTCTTCTTGAAAAAGGTAAAGTAATAGGCAGGAGGAAATACAGACGAAGGAAGACTGTTCCAGAGTTTACAGCGAAGGGGATGAATGAATGGAGATGCTGGTTAATTCTTGCATAAGGGGTTTGGACAGTATAGGGATGAGCATGAGTAGAAAATCGTGTGCAGCGGGGCCGCGGGAGGGGGGGAGGCATGCAGTTAGAAAGTTCAGAAGAGCAGTCAGCATGAAAATATCGATAGAAGATAGAAAGAGATGAAACATGGCGGCGGAATTTAAGAGATAGAAGACTGTTAGTAAGAGGAAGTGACGAAGAGCCTTAGAGTCCACTCTGTCCAACAGAGCTGTGTGCGTGGAGGCCCCCCCCCCCCCACACACACACACACACGTGAGATGCATACTCCATACGAGGACGGACAAGGCCCTTATATATGGAAAGCATCTGTGCGGGGGAGAAAAGCTGGCAGAGACGATACAGAACGCCCAACCTCGAGGAAGCTGATTTAGTAAGAGAGGAGATGTGAAGTTTCCAGTTGAGATTTTGAGCTAAGGATAGACCGCGGATATTTAGTGTTGAAGAAGATGACAGCTGAGTGTTGCCGAAGAATACGGGATAGGTGTTTGGGAGATTGTGTCGAGTTGATAGGTGGAGAAATTGGGTTTTTGAGGCATTGAAGGACACAAGGTTCCTTTTACCCCAATCGGAAATGATAGCAAGGTCTGAGGTTAAGCGTTCTGCAGCCTCCAGTCTTGTAATTCATGTTGAGCGGGTCTTCTGTTGAAAGAAATTGAATAATGCAGAGTGAAGTCGTCAGCGTATGAATGGATAGGACAGTTTGTTATAGAAAGAAATCATTGATGAATAAAAGAAAGAAAGTGGGTGATAGAACAGAGCCCTGTGGGATACCACTGTCGATAGGTTTAGGGGAAGAACAGTGACCGTCTACCAGAGCAGAGATACAACGGCCATAAAGGAAACTGAAGATAAGGAACAGAGAGAGGGATAGAATCTGAAAGAGGGCAGTTTAGAAAACAAAGACTTGTGCCAGACTCTATCAAAAGCTTTCGATATGCCTTGCGCAACTGAAAAAGTTTCACCGAAACGGCTAAGAGAGGATGACCAAGAGTCAGTTAAGAGAGCAAGAAGATCGCCAGTAGAACGCCCCTTGCGGAACCCATACTGGCGATCAGATAAAAGGTCAGAAGTGGAAAAGTGCTTTTGAATCTTCCGGTTAAGGATTGATTCGAAAGCTTTAGATAGACAGGAAAGTAAAGCTATAGGGCGGTAGTTTGAGGGATTGGAACGGGCACCCTTCTTAGGCACAAGCTGTATGAAGGCGTACTTCCAGCAGGAAGGAAAGATAGATGCTGATAGGCAGATACGAAAGAGTTTGACCAGGCATGGTGTCAACACGGAAGCACAGTTTTTAAGAACAATAGGAGGCACTCCATCAGGTCTATAAGCCTTCTGAGAGTTGAGGCCAGAGAGGGCATAGAAAACATCGTTCTTAAGAATCTTAATAACAGGCATAAAGGAGTCAGAGGGGGATGTGAAGGAGGAATATGCCCAAAATCGTCCAAAGTGGAGTTTTTACAGAAAGGTTGAGAGAAAAGTTCAGCCTTAGAGATAAATGAGACGGCTAGATGCCAGAAGTCCCGGGAAAAATTAGAAAAAGCAAGGTTTTGACATCTCTTAATAATGAAAGAGCTTTTGGTAAATCGAAGAATAGATTTGGCACGATTCCGGGAAGAAATATAAAGATCATGGTTAGCATAAGTGCGTAGGCTCTGGTACCTTTTGTAAGCTGCTTCTCTATCTTTGATAGCACGAGAACAAGCGTGATTAAACCAAGGCTTTTTAGCATGAGGAGTAGAGAAAGTACGTAGAATGTGTGCCTTCATTCCAGAGACAATCACCTCTGTGATGCTCTGGGCACACACAGAAGGGTCTCTCTCCTGGAAGCATGCAGTAATCATTCCACGGGAAATCGGAAAAGTACATCCTCAGGTCGTCCCACCGAGCTTAAGCAAAATAACAGAAGCATCGCCTCTTCGGTGGGTCCAGAGGGTGTACAGGAGCGATAGGATAGGATACAGAAATAAGGTTGTGATCGGAGGAGCCCAACGGAGAGGAAAGTTTGACAGAATAAGTAGAAGGGTTAGAGGTAAGCAAGAGGTCTAGTATGTTGGGCCTGTCTCCAAGACGGTCGGGAATACGTGTAGGATGCTGAACCAACTGCTCTAGATCGTTGAGAACAGTAAAGTTGTAGGCTTGTTCACCAGGCTGGTCAGTGAAAGAGGATGAAAGCCAAAGCTGGTGGTGAACATTGAAATCTCCTAGGATGGAGATTTCAGCGAAGGGAGAGTGGGTCAAGATGTGCTCCACTTTTGAGTTCAATAAGTCAAAGAATTTTACATAGTTAGTAGAGTTGGGTGAGAGATAAACAGCACAGATGTATTTAGTAATAGAATGACAATGAAGTCTTAGCCAGATGGTGGAAAACTCTGAACAGTCAAGGTCGTGGGAACGAGAGCAAATGATGTCGTTGCGCACGTAGGCGCAACATCCAGCTTTAGATTGAAATTTAGGATAGAGATAGTAGGAGGGAACAGAGTAAAGACTGCTGTCAGTAGCCTCAGAAACCTGTGTTTTGGTGAGGAAGAGGTGAGGTTTATAGGAGGAGAGATGATGAGAAAGAGATAACAATAAATAGTAATAATAAGAAAATAACAATAACAACGATTATAATAATGATTATGATAATATTAATAACTAGACGCATAGCACTCGGAGAGTGCACACCTCCGCCAAAGATCGTCCTGAAAATTGGTATGGGCATCAACTGTGATCCTATGCATCATATGGAAGCATTTGTTTTGGAATTTGATGGAATTATATTTTTTTGGAAACTTTGACCTTGGACGAACTTTTCGAGGTCAAGGTCAAAGGCCAAGGTCAAGGCCATGTAAGGTGCATCATATGGAAGCATTTGTTTCGAAATTTAATGAATTTCTATTTTTTTGGAAACACTGACTTTGGGCTAGCTTTTCGAGGTCAAGGTCAAAGGTCAAGGTCAAGGCCATGTAAGGTGCGTCTTTCCATGAGCTAAAATATGAACCAAGTCTGAAGTCTCTACGATGAAGAGAACCGAAGTTATGGCCAATCTGACGTTTTGTGCGACCTTAACCTTGACCTTTGACAAAAAAATAATGTGTTCTATTCTGGATGAACACGAAGCTTCCCTGAAAAATTGGTTGAGATATCCGCAAATTTGTGCACAGGAGACTGTTAACGAACAAACAAACAAACAAACAAACATATAAACATTCTGACCGGAACGAAAATATAACCTCCTCCAACTTCGTTGGCGGAGGTAATAATAATAATAATAATAATAATAATAATAATAATAATAATAATAAGAAGAAGAAGAAGAAGAAGAAGAAGAATGATAACAATAATAACAATAAAAATAACAATGATTATAGTAATTCTGCTACTACTACTAATAATAATAATAATAATAATAATAATAATAATAATAATAATAATAATAATAATAATAATAATATCAATAATAATAATAGTAATAATAAAAAAATAAATATGAAATAACAATAACAATAATAATAATAATAATAATAATAATAATAATAATAATAATAATAATAATAATAATAATAATAATAATAATAATAAAAATAATAATAAATAAACTACTAAATGCGGTCTTTACGAAGAAGGCGATCAGCTCCCTGGACTATAAAAATGATATAGTTTACCATTTCCACGATGCAAACACTACTGATTATATATATATATATATATATATATATATATATATATATATATATATATATATATATATATATATATATATATATATATATATATATATATATATATATATATATATATATATATATATATATATATATATATATATATATATATATATATATATATATATATATATATATATATATATATATATATATATATATATATATATATATATATATATATATATATATATATATATATATATATATATATATATATATATATAAATATATATATATATATATATATATATATATATATATATATATATATATATATATATATATATCTATATATATATATATTGTTCGCTTCGATCCGATGGTATAGCGCTAAACTCGAGGATCGCGAAACTCGAGGTATTGAAAACACTGAAAAAGCGCTAATTTGTTCCGGCCCGTGGAGATTTTTTTTTTTATTTATTTTTATTTTTTTTACATGTGGCCTGTGGCGCCGGTAGACTATCCATCTGGGCGTGATGGTCGGTCCCGAGCCCGTCGTGGCGCAGGCAACTGTTTATAATGGCGCCATTATAATTGGCTCATGCTGCCCCCCCGGAGGTCACTCTTTCTCTTCCTCTGAAAACACGTGCATGATTCGCTGGGAGTCCGATGGCGTCATCGCCGGTGCTAACCCAATCAGCGGCCTCACTGCCTTAAGGCTGTGTCACACTGGAAGTTTTCCTCTTACCGTTGTGGTTACTGGCAACGCCCGTACGCCCATCCGGAAGCGAGTTGTCGGTTGTCCGTAAGCTGGTGTCACGCTGGGCCTTTTTCTTCCCACCGCGTTGGCGCCAGCTTGGGCAACCGGCAAGTTTTCCGGGTGTGCGTCACACACATAAGGGGAAATTAGATGGATGTGGGGTGAGGGGCAAAGGGAGTCAGGTCATGTCATGACACACACACACACACACACATAAAGGGAAATGCGAAAGGTTGGGGGAGGGAGGGGCAGAAGGGAGAGTCAGGTCATGTCTTGACCTGAGTCAGGTCATATCTTGATCAAAGCCCTGATCTGACTCCTTTCTGCCCCTCCCTCCCCACACCATTCACATTTCCCTTCTCTCTCTCTCTCTCTCTCTCTCTCTCTCTCTCTCTCTCTCTCTCTCTCTCTCTCTCTCTCTCTCTCTCTCTCTCTCTCTCTCTCTCTCTCTCTCTCTCTCTCTCCATTTTCATTCCCCTTCTGTGTGTGTGTGTGTGTGTGTGTGTGTGTGTGTGTGTGTGTGTAACAAGTCAGGACATGACCTGACCTGAGTCAGGTCATGTCCTGACCAAAGCCCTGGCCTGAGTCTTCTTTCTGACCCTCCCTCCCCATACCCTTCTCCTTTCTCTTTGTTTTCATCCTCTCTATCTCACCTTTCACGAGAGGGGCTCATAACCAGAGTGAAGCTACACACCTCCTCTCGAGTCG